>NW_025533457.1:2472500-2572500 GCF_020615455.1 Coregonus clupeaformis | reverse complement strand
ACCACTCCCTCCCCTAACCACACCACTCCCTCCCCTAACCCTAACCACACCACTCCCTCCCCTAACCCTAACCACAACATTCCTGTCTGTTTTCAGGAATCATCTAGTATTCTGGGTTCTGGTCTGTTCTAACCATCTAGTAGCCTGGGTTCCACTCTGTTCTAACCATCTAGTAGCCTGGGTTCCACTCTGTTCTAACCATCTAGTAGCCTGGGTTCCACTCTGTTCTAACCATCTAGTAGCCTGGGTTCCACTCTGTTCTAACCATCTAGTAGCCTGGGTTCCACTCTGTTCTAACCATCTAGTAGCCTGGGTTCCACTCTGTTCTAACCATCTAGTAGCCTGGGTTCCACTCTGTTCTAACCATCTAGTAGCCTGGGTTCCACTCTGTTCTAACCATCTAGTAGCCTGGGTTCCACTCTGTTCTAACCATCTAGCAGCCTGGGTTCCACTCTGTTCTAAACGTCTAGTACCCTGGGATCCAATCCATTCTAACCATCTAGTAGCCTTGGTTCCAGTCCATTCTAACCATCTACTAGTCTAGGTTACAGTCTGTTCTAACCATATTGTAGCCTGGGTTCCACTCTGTTCTAAACATTTGGGAGCCTGGTTTCCAATCTGTTCTAAACATCAAGTAGCCTGGGTTCCAGTGTGTTCTAAATATTCCCATGCTTGGGGTCCTGTTCTCCAGTTTGGTTTCATAACGTCTCTATCTCAGGTTCCTATCAACCTCCAGCTCGTTCTTCTTTCCAATAGACTTTATTTCATTATTTGTAATTTCCTCCACCCTGCTTGTAACTCTATTTTCAATTTCCCTTCACATTCCAGAGGAATATATTACTCAGTTTTACACTGCTGGCCCAGACCCAGACAAACCCAGGCTGCAGGGATCAGGGTCTGCAAAGATATACTCGAGTTTTATTAACATCTGAGAGAAGGAGAGAAGCTTTAGTATTTCGGTAATTGTGACAGAAATCGTCACCTAACGTATGTGTTCTTATTTGTGAGATTGTTTTCCGATTCTTTATCTTTTCCTTTTCTTTCCATGTGGGTCGTGAGCCACGGCATCTCAACCAAGTTAGTCCTTCTTCAGCCCCACACTCCATTTTCTAACTGAAGGAAACAAGGAGCCATTGAATGTTTTTCATTAAGAAATGGAATATGATGTCATCAGTATTCCTCTGTCGTTGTATCATTAGCTAACGTCAGCACTTTTCATTTAATGGAGGAGGAGAGAGGGAGGGAGAGAGACAGAAAGAGAAAGAGAGAGGGAAAGAGAGAGGGGGGAGAGAGAGAGAGAAAGAGCGAGAGAGGAGGATCCGTAGAAGGAAAACTGATGTGACAACCTGTTGATATGTGTTGCTGAGTAGCAAGACTGGTTGCTAGGCTGTTCTTTACTCAGCAATTAATTCCAACTCAGGCCAAAGATGGGTGTGAGAGCCTGGCTGGCTGCAAGATTTGATCACCGGCCAAGAAAGAGAGATAAATAGAGAGTGAGAGCGAGGGAGGGATGTCGGGACAACAAGAGGGAGCGAGAGAGAGGGAGAGAGAGAGGGAGAGTAATAAAAAGAGGAGGAGGGAGAGAGAGGGGGAGAGAGGAGGAGGGAGAGAGGGACAGAGAGTGGGGGGAAGGGAGAGAGAGAGAGGGGGGAGGGATAGAGAGAGGAGGAGGGAGAGAGGGAGAGAGGGATAGAGAGGGAGGTAGGGAAAGAGAGAGAGGGGGGTAGGGAGAGAGAGGGAGAGGGACAGAGAGGCAGGTAGGGAGAGAGAGAGAGGGGGGGGGAGGTAGGGAGAGAGAGGGAGAGGGACAGAGAGGGAGGTAGGGAGAGAGAGAGGGGGGGAGGTAGGGAGAGATAGAGAGAGGGACAGAAAGGGAGGTAAGGAGAGAGAGAAGGAGAGGGATAGAGAGGGAGGTAGAGAGAGAGAGAGAGAGAGAGAGAGAGGGAGGTAGGGAGAGAGAGAGAGAGAGAGAGAGAGAGAGAGAGAGAGAGAGAGAGAGAGGGGGAGAGAGAGAGAGGAGGAGGGAGAGAGAGAGGGAGAGAGGTAGGGAAGGAGGGAAAGAGAGAGCAGGCCCTACTCTGGTTTAAAGGCATGGAGCAGGGACAGCAACGTTTAATATTAGGCAACATTTAAAAAATCAAATATGGTTTAAATGCCAGGATGTTATACTCATCTCGGCTCTTCATCAAGTATAATTTTATGCACACTTTTCCACACTTCTTGGCCTTCTGCAGAGCTATTGAACAATACTGAACACAAATATAAACGCAACATGCAACAATTTCAACGATTTTACTGAGTTACAGTTCATATAAGGAAATCATTCAATTTAAATAAATTCATTAGGCCCTAATCTATGGATTGCAGCCATGGCATGCTACATACTTTTTACTAAACACTACGTGCTAAATAGCATGTGACGATGAGTAAATAGCATGCAGTTTAAGTATGCAGTACGCTAGTATGGGTATTCGGACACGGACACTGTCTCGTCAAAGGATATTTTTTACAAATGTTTTCCTTTCCTCCAACTTCACTTGACGAAGAGTGTTGTGATATTATTTTCCTTAAAAATCAGGATAAAATCTGAGACACAGAAATATTAACTCCCTTCAGACTGGGAAAACCCCTTGATGGTGTTCCAATAGTGAGATATCAGTCCCGCTTTAAATTACATGCAGTTTATAAAGGCTTCATAAAGTCTTCATAAACACTACATAAATGTGTCACAAATCATCTGTAACCCTATGTCATGCTCTATAAATGGTTCATGAATGTAGCATAAGGGTGACATAAACACCAATGTAAAATGTGACATAACCCACTATGTGAAATATTACATAAACCCGTGCTTTATAATGGGTGGCAGAAGCACAGCTTAATAAAGGATTTATAAATCACATTAAATTGAGGCTTCACAAAGTATTTATAACCTTGTCATGCATTGCATTGCAATGCCAGGATAGTGGATTCGATTCCCGGGACCACCCATAAGTAAAGATATGACTTTGATATTACTCTAAAACATCTCTAGGACCCAACCTCTTTCCCTTTGGGATGGCCCAACCTCTTTCCCTTTGGGATGGCCCAACCTCTTTCCCTTTGGGATGGCCCAACCTCTTTCCCTTTGGGATGGCCCAACCTCTTTCCCTTTGGGATGGCCCAACCTCTTTCCCTCTAGGATGGCCCAACCTCTTTCCCTCTAGGATGGCCCAACCTCTTTCCCTTTGGGATGGCCCAACCTCTTTCCCTTTGGGATGGCCCAACCTCTTTCCCTCTAGGATGGCCCAACCTCTTTCCCTCTAGGATGGCCCAACCTCTTTCCCTTTGGGATGGCCCAACCTCTTTCCCTTTGGGATGGCCCAACCTCTTTCCCTCTAGGATGGCCCAACCTCTTTCCCCTCTAGGATGGCTTAACCTCTTTCCCTTAGGGATGGCCCAACCTCTTTCCCTTTGGGATGGCCCAACCTCTTTCCCTCTAGGATGGCCCAACCTCTTTCCCTCTAGGATGGCCCAACCTCTTTCCCTTTGGGATGGCCCAACCTCTTTCCCTTTGGGATGGCCCAACCTCTTTCCCTCTAGGATGGCCCAACCTCTTTCCCTCTAGATGGCTTAACCTCTTTCCCTTTGGGATGGCCCAACCTCTTTCCCTTTGGGATGGCCCAACCTCTTTCCCTTTGGGATGGCCCAACCTCTTTCCCTCTAGGATGGCCCAACCTCTTTCCCTCTAGGATGGCCCAACCTCTTTCCCTCTAGGATGGCCCCATCTCTTTCCCTCTAGGATGGCCCAACCTCTTTCCCTCTCGGATGGCCCAACCTCTTTCCCTCTTTCCCTCACCCAATGTTGGACCTGACCTCAATTTTCCCCAAAATGCACTCTAAAGTGCAGCCATGCATAGCAAAAAAACAACAACGGTGATAGGGACTTTAAAACGGTGATAGGGCTATGTTTTGCCAAATTCTGTTGTTTTTCTCCAAATTCCGTTTTCTCTGTTTTGTTTTTCAAGTTTAGGGATTTCCTTCATTTTGTTCAAGGATTCCCCCAGTCTTTTCACACTTTTAAAATAGAAAAATACATTTGATTTTCTGTGTTCAAAACAATGCTTAAAGTCATCAGGGGATCAATTTATAACATTTTTGACATGCGTTTTTCTGGATTTTTTTGTAGTTATTCTGTCTCTCACTGTTCAAATAAACCTACCATTAAAATGATAGACTGATCATGTCTTTGTCAGTGGGCAATAGTCACTCAAATCCAGTGAGAAAACAGCACAAGCAGCATATTTATCTGGAGTATTCATCAAAATAAGATCCATCAATTTTCAATGGATCTTTAGGATTCGGCCATACAGCGAGGGAAAAAAAGTATTTGATCCCCTGCTGATTTTGTACGTTTGCCCACTGACAAAGACATTTGTGCATTTTCCCACCAGAGATGTTTCCTCCAAATTGATGATAAAACGCTGTGCATGATGACGTGGTGCACATAAAATACATTTTGCGGTTAAACTCCCACCTACCAAATAAAAAATACAAGTTAAATTGGTTTCCATTGCATTTTCAACTCTACTGATGGTTTTCTCACAAAAAAATGGTGCATTATATAGTGAGTCCACTCTGGTATTGTCTATCTGCGCACTGTTGGCTGGAACGCAAGCAGTACTGTATCTAGACAGTACTTCAGTAAAAATACTTTAAAGTACTACTTAAGTCATTTTTGGGGTATCTGTACTTTACTATTTATATTTTTGCCAACTTTTACGTTTACTCCACTACATTCCTAAAGAAAATAATGTACTTTTCACTCCATACATTTTCCCCTGACACCCAAAAGTACAAGTTACATTTTGAATGCTTAGCAGGAGAGGAAAATGGTCCAATAAACACTTATGAAGATTGACAATGATTGACAATGATTTAACGTTTAAAAAGCATTCGAATGAGCTTGTTAAGAAGCTAAGATTTAAAGTGGGCTTTTTTTAAAATAGAAACAGAGCTATAAAACAGATCTTGTCTCTCTCTAGTCAGCAGGAAGCAGATTGTGCAGTCAACCTTTCTACCTGTTGTTGATAATGGTGATACTATTTATCAAAGTGCAGCTGCCTCTACTCTTAAACCCCTGGAGGCCGTTGTTCATAGCGCCCTTCGTTTTATCACAGGAGACAGTTCTATTACTCATCACTGCGTTCTTTACCGAAAGGTTGGCTGGACCTTTTTAAGACACGTAGATCACATCATTACACTCTTTTTGTTTACAAAGCCCTGCTCCGTAAGCTTCCAATTTACCTGACATCACTGTTAAGATTTAAAATGACTAGTTATCACACCCATACACAGGGTTGGTTAACTCTGGAGACTCCTTTGGTGTTCACAGGGTTGGTTAACTCTGGAGACTCCTTTGGTGTTCACAGGGTCGGTTAACTCTGGAGACTCCTTTGGTGTTCACAGGGTTGGTTAACTCTGGAGACTCCTTTGGTGTTCACAGGGTTGGTTAACTCTGGAGACTCCTTTGGTGTTCACAGGGTTGGTTAACTCTGGAGACTCCTTTGGTGTTCACAGGGTTGGATAACTCTGGAGACTCCTTTGGTGTTCACAGGGTTGGTTAACTCTGGAGACTCCTTTGGTGTTCACAGGGTTGGTTAACTCTGGAGACTCCTTTGGTGTTCACAGGGTTGGTTAACTCTGGAGACTCCTTTGGTGTTCACAGGGTTGGTTAACTCTGGAGACTCCTTTGGTGTTCACAGGGTTGGTTAACTCTGGAGACTCCTTTGGTGTTCACAGGGTTGGTTAACTCTGGAGACTCCTTTGGTGTTCACAGGGTTGGATAACTCTGGAGACTCCTTTGGTGTTCACAGGGTTGGTTAACTCTGGAGACTCCTTTGGTGTTCACAGGGTTGGTTAACTCTGGAGACTCCTTTGGTGTTCACAGGGTTGGTTAACTCTGGAGACTCCTTTGGTGTTCACAGGGTTGGTTAACTCTGGAGACTCCTTTGGTGTCTACAGATTTAGGTAAATCAGCTTATGTTTGGAATAATCTCCAAAGGACGTTTCGATTGGATGCTTTGAAGTCCCTAGGGCAATTCAGACAGCTGACAGAGGATTTTTATAATGACTTTTGTATCTTAATGTGTATATTGTCTATATTCATGTTTATCTATAGTTAGATGTTGTATCTGCTTGTTTTTGTATTGTACCCCCCCAGGTACAGCCATATGAGATTTGTAAATGAAAGAGGAATATAGTATTACGAATCGAATGGAGTTTCCCATCTTCCCATTTAGAGTATTTTCTGGTACAGTACATAAATCCCCTTATTCAGACGGTGTGACAAAAGCATTTCCCAAGAGACCTGCTATCTTTCTTTGTTGCTACTTTTAAGGTTGGAACCAACATGCAGTACCTCCAGCAGACAGAGAGGCAAGAACCATTCGTCCTCCAGCACAGGAACAATCTGCACAATTCAAAGTCCTGTGTGATGTTCAACGTAATTGCATTGCTGGACTTTTTTTTTACTTAAGTGCCTTTGAATTGGGAATGGTAGTAGGTGCCAGGAACACTGGTTTGAGTCAAGAACTGAAAACGCTGCTGGGGTTTTTCACACTAAACCGTTTCCCTTGTATTTCTGAAATGGTCCACCACCCAAAGGACATCCAGCCAACTTGTGGGATGCATTGGAGTCAACATGGGCCAGCACCCCTGTGGAACGGTTTCGACACCTTGTAGAGTCCATGCCCCGACGAATTGAGGTTGTTCTGAGGGCAAAAGGGGGTGCAACTCAATATAAGGACGGTGTTCCTAATGTTTTGTACACTCACTGATTTATCGATATCATTTGTTTTATTATCAATATCAATAATTCCATTTTTGGTATAAGTAATTCACCATAGGATTCAATGGAGAAACACATTTTTTATATCAATATTTAGAATTGCTTGTATAAAAAATGTAATTATTGATATCAAAAATGTGTTTTTTTATGTCTAATATTTTATTATTGAAATCAATATACTCTCTACCTCTCCTCCCTTCTCTCTCCTCCCTCCTCTTCTCTCTACCTCTCCTCCCTCCTCTCTACCTCTCCTCCCTTCTCTCTCTACCTCTCCTCCCTCCTCTCTCTACCTCTCCTCCCTTCTCTCTCTACCTCTCCTCCCTTCTCTCTCTACTTCTCCTCTCTCTACCTCTCCTTCCTCCTCTCTCTACCTCTCCTCCCTCAGTTCACTCCTCCCTTCTCTCTAAACCTCTCCTCCCTTCTCTCTCTACCTCTCCTCCCTCCTCTCTCTCCTCCCTTCTCTCCTCCCTCCTCTCCTCCCTCCTCTCTCTACCTCTCCTCCCTCCTCTCTCTACCTCTCCTCCCTCCTCTCTCTACCTCTCCTCCCTCCTCTCTCTACCTCTCCTCCCTTCTCTCTCTACCTCTCCTCCCTCCTCCTCTCTCTACCTCTCCTCCCTTCTCTCTCTACTTCTCCTCCCTCCCCTCTCTCCTCTCTTCTCTCCTCCCTCCTCTCTCTACCTCTCCTCCCTCCTCTCTCTCCTCCTCCCTCTCCTCTCCTCCCTCCTCTCTCTACCTCTCCTCCCTCCTCTCTCTTACCTCTCCTCCCTCCTCCTCTCTCTACCTCTCCTCCCTTCTCTCTCTACTTCTCCTCTCTCTACCTCTCCTCCCTCCCTTCTCTCCTCCCTTCTCTCTCTACTTCTCCTCCCTCCCCTCTCTCCTCCCTTCTCTCCTCCCTCCTCTCTCTACCTCTCCTCCCTCCTCTCTCTCCTCCCTTCTCTCCTCCCTTCTCTCTCTACCTCTCCTCCCTCCTCCTCTCTACCACTCCTCCCTCCTCTCTCTACCTCTCCTGCCTCCTCTCTCTCCTCCCTTCTCTCCTCCCTTCTCTCGCTACCTCTCCTCCCTTCTCTCTCTACCTCTCCTCCCTCCTCCTCTCTCTACCTCTCCTCCCTCCTCTCTCTACCTCTCCTCCCTCCTCTCTCTACCTCTCCTCCCTCCTCCTCTCTCTACCTCTCCTCCCTTCTCTCTCTACTTCTCCTCTCTCTACCTCTCCTTCCTCCTCTCTCTACCTCTCCTCCCTCCTTTCACTCCTCCCTTCTCTCTAAACCTCTCCTCCCTCCTCCTCTCTCTACCTCTCCTCCCTTCTCTCTCTCCTCCCTCCTCCTCTCTACCTCTCCTCCCTCCTCTCTCTACCTCTCCTCCCTCCTCTCTCTCCTCCCTTCTCTCCTCCCTTCTCTCTCTACCTCTCCTCCCTCCTCCTCTCTCTACCTCTCCTGCCTCCTCTCTCTACCTCTCCTCCCTCCTCCTCTCTACCACTCCTCCCTCCTCTCTCTACCTCTCCTCCCTCCTCTCTCTCCTCCCTTCTCTCCTCCCTTCTCTCGCTACCTCTCCTCCCTTCTCTCTCTACCTCTCCTCCCTCCTCCTCTCTCTACCTCTCCTGCCTCCTCTCTCTACCTCTCCTCCATCCTCCTCTCCATACCTCTCCTCCCTCCTTCTCTCTCTCTACCCCCTCACACGCAATATTAAGAACAGGTCGATTCGTCCCCCCCAATAATATATATATAGAGATTTATCACATATGAACACGTAATAAGGTCCAACTCTTCCTCTTTCTCAATTTTAGAACATAAATGGGGTGTGCCTTTGGTGGTTCATCGATGTGTAATTCTGGTCATGTGATCTGTGACCAACTTAGATAGTTAATTAGCTAAGCTAGCCACTTGTAGCTAGCCAGTAACTCCTCCTGTATGTGTTGACTGCATGGCCAGGCACGACTCCAACACCATCATTAAGTTTGCCGACGACACAACAGTGGTAGACCTGATCACCAACAACGATGAGACAGCCTATAGGGAGGAGGTCAGAGACCTGGCCGTGTGGTGCCAGGATAACAACCTCCCCTCAACGTGACCAAGACAAAGGAGATGATTGTGGACTACAGGAAAAAAAAGAGGACTGAGCACGCCCCCATTCTCATTGACGGGGCTGTAGTGGAACAGGTTGAGAGCTTCAAGTTCCTTCGTGTCCACTTCACCAACAACCTATCATGGTCCAAACACACCAAGACAGTCGTGAAGAGGGCACGACAAAGCCTATTCCCCCTCAGGAGACTGAAAATATTTGGTATGGGTCCTCAGATCCTCAAAAAATTATACAGCTGCACCATCGAGAGCATCCTGACTGGTTGCATCACTGCCTGGTATGGCTACTGCTTGGCATCTGACTGCAAGGCACTACAGAGGGTAGTGCGTACGGCCCAGTACATCACTGGGGCCAAGCTTCCTGCCATCCAGGACCTCTATACCAGGCGGTGTCAGAGGAAGGCCCTCAAAATTGTCAAAGACTCCAGCAACCCTAGTCATAGACTGTTCTCTCTGCTACCGCACGGCAAGTGGTACCGGAGGTCCAAAAGGCTTCTCAACAGCTTCTACCCCCAAGCCATAAGACTCCTGAACAGCTAATCATGGCTACCAGGACTATTTGCACTGCCCCCCCACCCCCACCCCCACCCCCACCCCATCTTTTTACGCTGCTGCTACTCTGTTAATTATTTATGCATAGTCACTTTAACTCTACCCACATCTACATATTACCTCAACTACCTCAACTAGCCGGTGCCCCCGCACATTGACTCTGCACCGGTACCCCCCTGTATATATAGCCTCCCTACTGTTATTTGATTTTACTTCTGCTCTTTTTTTCTCAACACTTTTTTGTTGTTGTTGTTTTATTTTACTTTTTTATTTAAAAGTAAATGCATTGTTGGTTAAGGGCTGTAAGTAAGCATTTCACGGTAATGTCAACACCTGTTGTATTCGGCGCATGTGGCAAATAAAATCTGATTTGATTTGAAGTTTTGGCCTCAACATTTTGGAAAGGTCTCACTCTTACGGTGCATATTAGTTGTGTGTGTGTGTGTGTGTGTGTGTGTGACTGCGTGTATAAACACATGCTAGTGCCCTCCATCCAGCTATGTCTGTCTGTCTGTCTGTTCAGTATGATGAGGACAGATCTCTCTGTACAGGAAGCCTGTTGTCTAAGGAACTGATTTAAGACCTGGACCTGCCTCTGTCCCCAGGCTATACACGCGCAAACACACACACACATGCAAGCAAGCAAGCACGCAAGCACACACACATACTCACACACCCCAAATGCATGTTGAGTGGTTTGAGGGGGAAACAGGAACAAAGTGTAGAAACCAAAGCCATAAATGCCACAACAAAACTTAACAAGAAGACATGAACCTGCCACAGAAATTTAACAGAAATGTGAATCTGATAGCTGATTTTCTCCCTTCTCTGTCTGGTCTGTCAACAAGACAGAACTGAATATTGAAATGTGAGTGTTGTGAGGTTTCTGAGGGTGTTGATCTAGGATCAGGTCTATATAACCTTTAATATTATGATTTTAACTGATCAGCACTCCTACTCTGAGACTTGTCTCTGTTCCACAGGAAGCATTTTTGTTGGTGACAGCTGCTGCTGCTGCTGCCTGCAGAACAATGGGAAAGGGTTTGGTGTGACTTTTCCTCAGGCTAGACTGCCAAATATTTCCCCACAACTCCACAACCCCCTCTCCCTCGCCTCCCATTTTCCCCTCCTCTATCACTTCCTCTCTCTTCCTTTTCCTCTCCCTCCATCTGCTTAATCCCTTCTTCCTGTTGAGGAGAGAACTAGAGCCAGAGGGGGAGAGAGAGAGCGCAGCTTGCACATAACATTCTGAGAACCATATGTTTCTAAGAGTATGGTGAGAGCGTGGTGAGAGCATGGTGAGAGCATGGTGAGAGCATGGTGAGAGCGTGGTGAGAGCGTGGTGAGAGCGTGGTGAGAGCGTGGTGAGAGCGTGGTGAGAGCATGGTGAGAGCATGGTGAGAGCGTGGTGAGAGCGTGGTGAGAGCGTGGTGAGAGCATGGTGAGAGCATGGTGAGAGCATGGTGAGAGTATGGTGAGAGCATGGTGAGAGCATGGTGAGAGCATGGTGAGAGCATGGTGAGAGCATGGTGAGAGCTTGGTGAGAGTATGGTGAGAGCATGGTGAGAGCATGGTGAGAGCATGGTGAGAGCATTGTGAGAGCATGGTGAGAGCTTGGTGAGAGCTTGGTGAGAGCATGGTGAGAGCATGGTGAGAGCATGGTGAGAGCTTGGTGAGAGCTTGGTGAGAGCATGGTGAGAGCTTGGTGAGAGCATGGTGAGAGCATGGTGAGAGCTTGGTGAGAGTATGGTGAGAGCATGGTGAGAGCATGGTGAGAGCATGGTGAGAGCATGGTGAGAGCTTGGTGAGAGCATGGTGAGAGCATGGTGAGAGCATGGTGAGAGCATGGTGAGAGTATGGTGAGAGCGTGGTGAGAGCGTGGTGAGAGCGTGGTGAGAGCGTGGTGAGAGCATGGTGAGAGCGTGGTGAGAGCGTGGTGAGAGCATGGTGAGAGCATGGTGAGAGCGTGGTGAGAGTGTGGTGAGAGCATGGTGAGAGCGTGGTGAGAGCATGGTGAGAGCATGGTGAGAGCATGGTGAGAGCATGGTGAGAGCATGGTGAGAGCATGGTGAGAGCATGGTGAGAGCTTGGTGAGAGCATGGTGAGAGCGTGGTGAGAGCATGGTGAGAGCATGGTGAGAGCATGGTGAGAGCATGGTGAGAGCATGGTGAGAGCATGGTGAGAGCGTGGTGAGAGTGTGGTGAGAGCATGGTGAGAGCATGGTGAGAGCATGGTGAGAGCATGGTGAGAGTATGGTGAGAGCATGGTGAGAGCTTGGTGAGAGCTTGGTGAGAGCATGGTGAGAGCATGGTGAGAGCTTGGTGAGAGCATGGTGAGAGCATGGTGAGAGCATGGTGAGAGTATGGTGAGAGCATGGTGAGAGCATGGTGAGAGCATGGTTGATCTATGGTTATTTTGCAGACAACCTTCCCAACCTTTTTGGGAATGGTACAGGATTTTGCTTGGCTTTTCTCAGCACATTTCAGGAACTTGACAAAAAAATATATATATATTTTCTTGGTATTTCAATACTTTAACAGAACGTTTCCTAAAAGTTCAAACATGGTTACATTTAATTTAGGTAGTGTTCTAGGAACGTTCTCTAAATGCTTTGGGAATGTTCTCAAATTGTTCATAGAAAGTTATGAAACAATGTACATCTGTGGGATTTTTAGAACTTCAGCTTAACGTTTCCTACACGTTTCCTCATGTTTCTATTTAAAGTAATGTACTCAAATTCTTCTCGAGATCGTTAAGAAAACCTTTAATAAAAAAACACAAGAAAACTTTAGAGCTCTATTCAATCCGCATAGCGGAGGTTCAGCTTTACAGTGGGATAGAAATGGAAAGGTAAATACTGCACATCCAGAAATTACCTTTAAATGTCTATCACAGAATCTGTAACGCTCTTAGTAACATTCCGAGAACATTCTAGAAATGTTTTTAAAAAACATACATTTCGTTCTCAGAACGTTAAGAAAACGTTTTATAAATACGTTCAGAGAACGTTCTAATAATGTTATTTAAAAAATATATACAGTGTATTCGGAAAGTATTCAGACCCCTTGGCTTTTTCCACATTTTGTTACGTTACAGACTTATTCTAAAATTGATTAAATAAATGTTTTTTCTCATCAATCTACACACAGTACCCCACAACGACGAAGCGAAAACAGGTTTTAAGACATTTTTGCAAATGTATTAAAAAGAAAAAAATGAAATACCTTAAGTATTCAGAACCTTTGCTATGAGACAAGAAATTGAGCTCAGGTCCATCCTGTTTCCATCGATCATCCTTGAGATGTTTCTACAACTACATTGGAGTTCACCTGTTGTAAATCCAATTGATTGGACACGATTTGGAAAGGCACACTCCTATCTATATAAGGTTCCACAGTTGACAGTGCATGTCAGAGCAAAAACCAAGTCATGAGGTCGAAGGAATTGTCCATAGAGCTCCGAGACAAGATTGTGTCGAGGCACAGAACTGGGGAAGAGTACCAAAAAATGTCTGCAGCATTGAAGGTCCCCAAGAACACAGTGGCCTCCATCATTCTTAAATGGAAGAAGTTTGGAACTACCAATACTCTTCCTAGAGCTGGCCGCCCGGCCAAACTGAGCAATCGGGGGAGAAGGGCCTGGGTCAGGAAGGTGACCAAGAACCTGATGGTCACTCTGACAGAGCTCCAGAGTTCCTCTGTGGAGATTGGAGAACATTCCAGAAGGACAACCATCTCTGCAGCACTCCACCAATCATGCCTTTATGGTAGAGTGGCCAGACGGAAGCCACTCCTCAGTAAAAGGCCCATGACAGCCCGCTTGGAGTTTGCCAAAAGGCACCTAAAGGACTCAGACCATGAGAAACAAGTTTATCTGGTCTGATGAAACCAAGATTGAACACTTTGGCCTGAATGTCAGCCATCACGTATGGAGGAAACATGGCACCATCCCTACGGTGAAGCATGGTGGTGGCAGCATCATGCTGTGGGGATGTTTTTCAGCGGCAGGGACTAGGAGACTAGTCAGGATCGAGGGAAAGATGAAAGGAGCAAAGTACAGAGAGATCCTTGATGAAAACCTGCTCCAGAGCGCTCAGGACCTCAGACTGGGGCGAAGGTTCACCTTCCAAGAGGACAACAATTCTAAGCACACAGCCAACACAATGCAAGAGTGGCTTCGAGACAAGTCTCTGAATGTCCTTGAGTGGCCCAGCCAGAGCCCGGACTTGAACCGGATCGAACACCTCTGGAGATACATGAAAATCAAATCAAATCAAATTGCATTTGTCACATACGCCGAATACAAAAGGTGGAGACCTTACAGTGAAATGCTGACAAGCCCTTAACCGACAATGCAAATGTACGAAAAATAAGTGTTAAGTAAAAAATAGATAAGTAAAAATAAAAAAAAGAAGAAAAATAGAAAAATAAAAATGTATTAAATAGCAGCAGTAAAATAACAGTAGCAAGGCTGAATACATGGTGTACCGGTACAGAGTCAGTGTGCGGGGGCGAGATAATTGAGGTAATATGTACATGTGGGTAGAGATAAAGTGACTATGCATAGATAATAAAAAGAGTAGCAGCAGTGTAAAAAGAGGGGGTGGGGGGAGACAATGCAAATAGTCTGGGTAGCTATCCTCTCCACCCTCTCCGAGTTGGGCATCTCCGGCGTTGCTCACTCTTGGATTGCGTCCTACCTGACAGGTCGCTCCTACCAGGTGGCGTGTCGAGAATCTGTCTCCGCACCACGTGCCCTCACCACTGGTGTCCCCCAGGGCTCAGTTCTAGGCCCTCTCCTATTCTCTCTATACACCAAGTCACATGGCTCTGTCATATCCTCACATGGCCTCTCCTATCATTGCAACGCAGACGACACACAATTAATTTTCTCCTTCCCCCTTCTGATAACCAGGTGGCGAATCGCATCTCTGCATGTCTTGCAGACATATCAGTGTGGATGTCGGATCACCACCTCAAGCTGAATCTCGGCAAGATGGAGATGCTCTTCCTCCCGAGGAAGGACTGCCCGCTCCATGATCTCGCCATCACGGTTGACAACTCCATTGTGTCCTCCTCCCAGAGTGCAAAGAACCTTGGCGTGACCATGGACAACACCCTGTCGTTCTCCGCTAACATCAAAGCGGTGACCCAATCCTGCAGGTTCTTGCTCTACAACATTCGCAGTGTACGACCCTACCTTACACAGAAAGCGGCACAGGTCCTAATCCAGGCACTTGTCATCTCCCGTCTGGATTAGTGCAACTCGCTGTTGGCTGGGCTCCCTGCCTGTGCCATTAAACCCCAACAACTTATCCAGAATGCTGCAGCCCGTCTGGTGTTCGACCTTCCCATGTTCTCTCATGTCACCCCGCTCCTCCGCACACTCCACTGGTTTCCAGTTGAGGCTCACATCTACTACAAGACCATGGTGCTTGCCTACGGAGCTGTGAGGGGAACGGCACCTCCTTACCTTCAGGCTCTGATCAGACCCTACACCCAAACGAGGGCACTGCGTTCATCCACCTCTGGCCTGCTAGCTCCCCTACCTCTACGGAAGCACAGTTCCCGCTCAGCCCAGTCAAAGCTATTTGCTGCTCTGGCACCCCAATGGTGGAACAAGCTCCCCCACGACGCCAGGACAGCGGAGTCACTGACCACCTTCCGGAGACACTTGAAACCCTACCTCTTTTAAGGAATACCTGGAATAGTATAAAGTAATCCTTCTACCCCCCCATTAAAAAAAAGGAGGTTGTCCCACTGGCTATCATAAGTTGAATGCACCTGGATAAGAGCGTCTGCTGAATGATGTAAATGTAAATGTAAATGTAGCCATTTGATTAGCCATTCAGGAGTCATATGGCTTGGGGGTAGAAGCTGTTAAGAAGCCTTTTGGTCCTAGACTTGCCGCTCCGGTACCGCTTGCCGTGCGGTAGCAGAGAGAACAGTCTATGACTAGGGTGGCTGGAGTATTTGGCCATTTTTAGGGCCTTCCTCTGACACCGCCTGGTATAGAGGTTCTGGTTGGCAGGAAGCTTGGCGCCAGTGATGTCCTGGGCCTTATGCACTACCCTCTGTAGTGCCTTGCGGTCGCTGCAGCCAATCAGAATGCTCTCGATGGTGCAGCTGTATAACTTTTTGAGGATCTGAGGACCCATGCCAAATCTTTTCAGTCTCCTGAGGGAATAGGATTTGTCGTGCCCTCTTCACGACTGTCTTGGTGTGTTTGGACCATGATAGTTTGTTGGTGATGTGGAACACAAGGAACTTGAAGCTCTCAACCTGACAGCCCTGTTGATGAGAATGGAGGCATGCTCGGTCCTCCTTTTCCTGTAGTCCATAATCATCTCCTTTGTCTTGATCACGTTGAGGGAGAAGTTGTTATCCTGGCACCAGGTCTTTGACCTCCTCCCTATAGGCTGTCTCATTGTTGTCGGTGAGCAGGCCTACCACTGTTGTGTCATCGGCAAACTTAATGATTGTGTTGGAGTCGTGCTTGGCCATGCAGTCATGGGTGAACAGGGAGTACAGGAAGTGACTTTGCACGCACTCCTGAGGGGCCCCCGTGTTGAGGATCAGCGTGACAGATGTGTTGTTATCTACCCTTACCACCTGGGGGGCGGCCCGTCAGGAAGTCCAGGATCCAGTTGCAGAGGGAGGTGTTTAGTCCCAGGGTCCTTAGCTTAGTGATGAGCTTTGAGGGCACTATGGTGTTGAACGCTGAGCTGTAGTCAATTAACAGCATTCTCACATAGTTGTTAATTTTGTCCAGGTGTGAAAGGGCAGTGTGGAGTGCAATAGAGATTGCATCATCTGTGGATCTGTTGGGGCGATATGCAAATTGAGTGGGTCTAGGGTTTCTGGGATAATGGTGTTGATGTGAGCCATGACCAGCCTTTCAAAGCACTTCATGGCTACAGATGTGAGTGCTATGGGTCAGTAGTCATTTATGCAGGTTACCTTAGTGTTCTTGGGCACAGGGACTATGGTGGTCTGCTTGAAACATGTTGGTATTACAGACTCGGTCAGGGACAGGTTGAAAATGTCAGTGAAGGCACTTGCCAGTTAGTCAGCGCATGCTCGGAGTACACATCCTGGTAATCCGTCTGGCCCTGTGGCCTTGTGAATGTTGACCTGTTTAAAGGTCTTACTCACATCGGCAGCTGATGCTCTCATGCATGCTTCAGTGTTGCTTGCCTCAAAGCAAGCATAGAAGTAATTTAGCTCGTCTGGTAGGTTCATGTCACTGGGCAGCTCACGGCTGTGCTTCCCTTCGTAGTCTGTAATAGTTTGCAAGCCCTGCCACATCCGACGAGCGTCAGAGCCGGTGTAGTACGATTCAATCTTAGTCCTGTATTGACTCTTTGCCTGTTTGATGGTTCGTCAGAGGGCATAGCGGGATTTCTTAGAAGCTTCCGGGTTAGAGTCCTGCTCCTTGAAAGCGGCAGCTCTACCCTTTAGCTCAGTGCGGATGTTGCCTGTAATCCATGGCTTCTGGTTGAGTTATGTACGTACGGTCACTGTGGGGACGACGTCATCGATGCACTTATTGATGAAGCCAGTGACTGATGTGGTGTACTCCTCAATGCCATCGGAAGTATCCCGGAACATGTTCCAGTCTGTGCTAGCAAAACAGTCCTGTAGCTTAGCATCTGCGTCATCTGACCACTTTTTTATTGACAGAGTCACTGGTTTTTCCTGCTTTAGTTTTTGCTTGTAAGCAGGAATCAGGAGGATAGAGTTATGGTCAGATTTGCCAAATGGAGGGCGAGGGAGAGCTTTGTACGCGTCTCTGTGTGTGGAGTAAAGGTGGTCTAGAGTTTTTTTTCCCCCTCTGGTTGCACATTTAACATGCTGGTAGAAATTAGGTAAAAATGATTTAAGATTCCCTACAGTAAATTCCCCGGCCACTAGGAGCGCCGCCTCTGGATGTGCATTTTCTTGTTTGCTTATGGACCTATACAGCTCGTTGAGTGCGGTCTTAGTGTCAGCATCGGTTTCTGGTGGTAAATAGACAGCTACGAAGAATATTGATGAAAACACTCTAGGTAAATAGTGTGGTCTACAGCTTATCATGAGATACTCTACCTCAGGCGAGCAAAACCTTGAGACTCCCTTAGTATTAGATTTTGTATTATTTACCACCACCCCTTGTCTTACCGGAGGCAGCTGTTCTATCTTGCCGATGCACCGAAAACCCAGCCAGTTGTATGTTATCCATGTCGTCGTTCAGCCATGACCCGGTGAAACATAAGATATTACAGGTTTCTAATGTCCCGTTGGTAGGATATTCTTGATCGGAGCGTAATCACTGTCCTGAGTAATCACTGTCCTGATATCCAGAAGCTCTTTTCGGTGGCAGAAACATTATGTACAAAATAAGTTACAAATAACGCAAAAAAACACACACACAATAGCAGAATTGGTTAGGAGCCCGTAAAACGGCAGCCATCTCCCCAGGACCTCAGACTTGGATGAAGCTTCACCTTCCAACAGGACAACAACAATGCATGAGTGGCTTCGGGACAAGTCTCTGAATGTCCTTGAGTGGCCCAGCCAGAGCCTGGACTTGAACCCGATCAAACATCTCTGGAGAGACCTGAAAATAGCTGTGCAGCAACGCTCCCCATCCAACCTGACAGAGCTTGAGAGGATCTGCAGGGAAGAATGGGAGAAACTCCCCAAATACAGGTGTGTAGTGTCATACCCAAGAAGACTCGAGGCTGTAATTGCTGCCAAAATTGCTTCAACAAAGTACTGAGTAAAGGTTCTGAATACTTACTGTGTGTAAATGTAATATTTCCGTTTTTTATTTGTAATACATTTGCACAATTTTCTAAAAACATGTTTTTGCTTTGTCATTATGGGGTATTGTGGGCAGATTGATGAGGGGGGAAAAACAATTTAATCAATTTTAGAATAAGGCTGTAATGCAACAAAATGTGAAAAAAGTCAAGGGGTCTGTATACTTTCCGAATGCACTGTATATTCCGTTCTCAGCATCAACAAAACTCTCTCTATCTTCTAATAATAATAAGCCATTTAGCAGACGCTTTTATCCAAAGCGACTTACAGTCATGCGTGATTACATTTTTTTTTTTGTGTATGGGTGGTCCTGGGGATCGAACCCACTACCTTGGCGTTACAAGCGCCGTGCTCTACCAGCTGAGCTACAGAGGACCACAATCTTGTTAAGTGTATTCAGGTGTGTTGGCCGCGCCCAATCTCAATGAGTGCTTGTTTACTTTAAAGTGAGGTCTGTTTGAATAGAAGGCAATTCCATGGTAACGGAATTGCACATAGAGTCAGATTTTTCACTTAAACCAAACAAAAACCGGTAATTTCAAAATTTTGGTAAATTTGGGTAAAACCTCCCTCAGTTTTTTACGTGCCCACTTTTTCCCCAAACTCTGTTAAATATCTGCTCCGAATTAGGATTCAGCGATGTCTGAAAAAAGAATGGGGCGTCAGCTATGACCTCACATGACACATTGACTTTGAAAAAAATCGATTTTGGTTATCGAACTACAGTAAGTGAAGTGGATTTACACCCGGTAACGGAATTGAGGTAACCTGATATGTACTATACAGAAATGCATAATTATGCATGTGAATGCCATTCTCTTCATTGTGATGCATACTAAATTGGTACACAAAAGGTATGAATATGCAATATCCTCCACACTGGCTATTATTTTAATGACCTCTGCCTCCAAACAAGTTTGGACATCAAAGTACAGCACAGTATAGCTCAGTAGAGTACAGTAAATTACAGTAGATTACAGTAGATTACAGTACAGCACAGTAGATTAGAGTTCAGTACAGTACGAATCTCATGATGCTGTGACACTATTAAAAATACATACTGTATGTTTGCCATATGTTAATATGATTAATGCCTAAGGAAATTAATGTCTGTGTCTTATCTGTGCTTGGATTAAAAACAAAAGTTTAACCAAAAATAATCTAGCAGTGTTATTAAAAGTCTTATTGAAACATTCAGTGAAAGTTTTAATGAAATTATTATATTATTCTAAATAACCTACATTTCCATTCTCAGAGCATTAATGAAACATCCCCGTAAAGATTTCAAGGAATGTTTTCAAATTTACACGTTCAGTTTTACCGGTCAGGAAACATATGGCTTTCGTTCCGTCAACCAATGTGAAACCTAAAACATACCATCCCACAACTTCCAAGGAACCAAATGTGCTAGCTGGGAGGGGGGTAGTATAATTATAGGGAAGGAACCTGTCTCTCATCAGAGACCTCTTCCACCTGAAGCATGCCAGTCTGATGTAGTCTGTTGTATGAGCCAGTGAAGGGAGGCCTTGTAAGCCATGAATACATGTAATTGTAAGCTCTCTCCCCCCTCTCTCTCTCTCTCTCTCTCTCTCTCTCTCTCTCTCTCTCTCTCTCTCTCTCTCTCCCTCTCTCTCTCTCTCTCTCTCTCTCTCTCTCTCTCTCTCTCTCTCTCTCTCTCTCTCTCTCCCCCGTCTCTCTCTCTCTCTCTCTCTCTCTCTCTCTCTCTCTCTCTCTCTCTCTCTCTCTCTCTCTCTCTCTCTCTCTCTCGTCTCTCTCTCTCTCTCCCCTCTCTCTCTCTCTCTCTCTCTCTCTCTCCCCGTCTCTCTCTCTCTCCCCCTCTCGCTCTCTCTCCCCCTCTCTCTCTCTCTCTCTATTTCGCTCTCTTTCCCTCTCTCCCTCTTTCTCTCTCTCCTCCTCTCCTCCCATCCTCCTCTCCTCCCATGGGCAAGACAAAAGATTTAAGTGCCTTTAAACGGGGTATGGTAGTAGGTGCCAGTTGCACCGGTTTGAGTGTGTCAAGAACTGCAAACGCTTCTGGGTTTTTCACACTCAACAGTTTCCCATGTGTATCAAGAATGGTCAACCACCCAAAAGGACATCCAGCCAACTTGACAGAACTCTAGGAAGCATTGGCGGCAGGTAGCTTAGTGGTTAAGAGCGTTGTGCCAGTAACCGAAAAGTCGCTGGTTCTAATCCCCAAGCCAACTAGGTGAAAAATCTGTCGATGTGCCCTTGAGCAAGTCACTTAACCCTAATTGCTCCTGTAAATCGCTCTGGATAAGAGCATCTGCTAAATGACTAAAATGTAAAAATGGGCCAGCATTCCTGTAGAACGCTTCCGACACCTTGTAGAGTCAGCCCCCCCACCTCTCTGACTCAGAGGAGTTAAATGCAGAAGACACATTTCAGTTAAATGCATCCAGTTGTACAACTGACCAGGTATCCTCCTTTCCAGCAGACTAATGAGAAGCGGACGAATGAGAAGCGGACGAATGAGTAGCGGACGAATGAGTAGCGGACGAATGAGAAGCGGACGAATGAGAAGCGGACGAATGAGAAGCGGACGAATGAGAAGCGGACGAATGAGAAGCGGACGAATGAGAAGCTGACGAATGAGTAGCAGACGAATGAGTAGCAGACGAATGAGAAGCAGACGAATGAGTAAAAGAGAAGCGGACGAATGAGTAGCGGACGAATGAGAAGCGGACGAATGAGTAGCGGACGAATGAGTAGCGGACGAATGAGAAGCGGACGAATGAGAAGCGGACGAATGAGAAGCGGACGAATGAGAAGCGGACGAATGAGAAGCGGACGAATGAGAAGCGGACGAATGAGAAGCAGGCGAATGAGAAGCAAATGTGCGGCTATATCCTCCATAAGGCAAAGCACCACACTGGGAGTTCGACAGGGCCGTCGACTCCTGCGCATCTGGGTCCTCATTTATTAACCGTGCGCAAATGTCTTACAACATTTTTGTGTTCGTGGAGATTGTAGGATTTGCATGCGCCACAAATTATTGGGATTTTTACAACTGTGGCACGCAACATATCAACGTTTTCATTGTTAAAAACAAAAAATGCATGCCGCCTATAGTTAGTGCCAAACACATCATGCCTATTCAAACAATTTAAAGAAACATTTTAGTAAGTTAAGGTGATTTTGATAACCAAATGTGATAAAGAAGCGTGTTCCTACCCTTAAAACTGCTGAAAAAATCATATTTCAGTTAAAACTTTTGACAATTGCCTCAACTGACTACTGCGTGCTGCCATCTTGATAACGTGTCATCATGGCAAGCTCAGATATCTTTGATGGATATTTTGCTAGCTAGTGACATTAGCAGAACAGCTTGCTTCAGTGACAGATTTTACTATGGATTATGGATTATGGATTATGGATTTCACTATGGACATTGGCAGCATCATTTGGTAAATCTCACAACTAACTGCAGTTGATTTAATAGGAGTGGACACTGTTACCAACCCTACATGTCTGTAGATAACTCTTTCAGAACAGACACCTAGCTAGCTAGCTTGCATTGACTGAATACTAATTTTTCTATCTAGCTGTTTCTAGCCCAGCCAGCTAGCTAGCCTCTCCTAGGTTCCTATCTGAAGTCCTTCACTGCAAACCACATTGAATATCGTGTCATGCATGCATAGTGTACATGATCTGCCTGCAAAAGTGACTTTATTATTGTGGGCATTACCGTTCATCTTTCCCTCGATCCTGACTAGTCTCCCAGTCCCTGCCACTGAAAAACATCCCCACAGCATGATGCTGCCACCACCATGCTTCAATGTGGGGATGGTGCCAGGTTTCCTCCAGATGTGACGCTTGGCATTCAGGCCAAAGAGTTCAATCTTGGTTTCATCAGACCAGAGAATCTTGTTTCTCATTGGCTGAGTCTTTATGTGCCTTTTACTGAGGAGTGGATTCCGTCTGGCCACTCTACCATAAAGGCCTGATTGGTGGAGTGCTGCAGAGATGGTTGTCCTTCTGGAAAGTTCCCCTATCTCCACAGAGGAACTCTGAAACCCTAGAAGATTCGAGGCTGTAATCTCTGCTAAAGGTGCTTTAACAAAGTACTGAGTAAAGGGTCTGAATACACATGTAAATGTGATATTTCTGTCTTTATTTATAAAACCTATCTTTGCTTCGTCATTATGGGGTATTGAGTCTACATAGAACATGCATACAAACACACGATAACATACACACTTTACACACATGTACACATGGATTTTGTGTTATAGATATGTGATCGTAGAGGCCAGAGGGCACACACTTAATATGTTGTGAAATCTGTGAATGAATGTATTGTAACGTTTTTATCCATAATAAATGAGCAGGGGATCAAATACTTTTTTCCCTCACTGTATACATATTTTATATATGTCAGAAGGTGTGCTGTGAAGGTGTGGTGCAGGAATCAAGCGCAGTACCCCCCCCCTTGACGCGCGGCTCCAGCCGTGCGCCGACCCCGGCCTCGGGGACGACCAGGAGGACGTGGAGCAGGGCGCGCCGGGTGACTACGGTGGAATTCTGTCAGGAGAGACGGGTCCAAAATGTCTCTCCTCGGCACCCAGCACCGTTCCTCCGGGCCGTACCCCTCCCACTCCACGAGATATTGGAGACCCCCCATCCGACGTCTCGAATCCAAGATGGACCGCACGGTGTACGCCGGTGCCCGCTCGATGTCCAATGGGGGCGGAGGAGTCTCTCTGATCTCATCTTCCTGGAATGGACCAGCTACCACCGGCCTGAGAAGAGACACATGGAACGAGGGGTTAATACGATAGTCACTAGGCAGCTGTAATCTGTAACACACCTCGTTCAATCTTCTCAGGACTTTAAACGGCCCCACAAACCGCCGACCCAGTTTCCGGCAGGGCAGGCGGAGGGGCAGGTTTCTGGTAGAGAGCCAGACTCGATCACCAGGTGCGTACACCGGCCCCTCACTGCGGTGGAGATCGGCGCTCGCCTTCTGACGACGGATGGCCCGCTGCAGGTGGACGTGTGCAGCGTTCCACGTCTCCTCCGAGCGCCTCACCCACTCATCCACCGCAGGAGCCTCGATCTGGCTCTGCTGCCATGGTGCCAGAACCGGCTGGTAACCTAACACACATTGGAAAGGGGTTAGGTTAGTTGAGGAGTGGCGTAGGGAATTCTGGGCCATTTCTGCCCAGGGAACATACCGTGCCCACTCCTCCGGCCGGCCCTGGCAGTATGATCTAAGAAACCTACCCACATCCTGGTTCACACGTTCCACCTGCCCATTACTCTCTGGATGGTAACCTGAGGTAAGGCTCACCGAGACCCCCAAACGCTCCATAAATGCTCTCCAGACTCTGGAGGTGAACTGGGGACCTCGATCAGACACAATATCCTCGGGTACCCCGTAGTGCCGGAAAACGTGGGTGAATAGAGCTTTGGCGGTCTGTAGGGCAGTAGGAAGGCCCGGCATAGGGAGCAAACGACAGGCCTTAGAGAACCGGTCCACAACGACCAGTATAGTAGTATTCCCCTGCGAGGGGGGAAGGTCAGTGACGAAGTCCACCGAGAGGGGAGACCATGGTCGTTGTGGAACGGGCAGGGGTTGTAACTTACCCCTAGGCAGATGTCTAGGTGCCTTAGACTGGGCGCACACCGAGCAGGAGGAGACATAAACCCTCACATCCCTGGCTAACGTGGGCCACCAGTACTTAGCACTAAGGCAGTGCACTGTCCAGCCAATACCAGGATGTCCAGAGGAGGGTGACGTGTGAGCCCAATATATCAATCGATCCCGAACCTCGAGCGGGACGTACGTCCGACCCTCCGGGCATTGAGGAGGACTAGGGTCGGTGCGCAACGCCCGCTCGATTTCAGCATCGACCTCCCCACACTACCGGTGCCACCAGACAAGACTCCGGCAGTATGGGAGTGGGCTCCACGGACCTCTCCTCCGTGTCATACCGCCGAGACAGTGCGTCTGCCTTACCGTTCTGTGACCCAGGGATGTACGTGATCTTAAATACGAACCGGGCTAAAAACATGTTCCACCGCGCCTGGCGAGGGTTCAGTCTCCTAGCTGCCCGGATGTACTCCAGGTTCCGGTGGTCAGTCAAAATGAGAAAAGGGTGTTGAGCCCCCTCAAGCCAATGCCTCCACACCTTTAGGGCCTGTACCACGGCTAACAGCTCCCTGTCCCCTACGTCATAATTTCGCTCCGCCGGACTGAGCTTTTTGGAATAAAAGGCACAGGGGCGGAGTTTAGGTGGCGTGCCGGACCGTTGCGAAAGCACGGCCCCTATACTGGCCTCTGACGCGTCCACCTCTACCTGAAATGGTAAAGCGGGATCCGGATGCGCCAGCACCGGAGCCGAAGTAAACAGGTCCTTCAGTCTCCCAAAAGCCCTGTCCGCCTCGGCTGACCACTGCAAACGCACCGGACCCCCCTTCAAAAGAGACGTTATGGGAGCTGCCACCTGTCCAAAACCCCGGATAAACCTCCGGTAGTAATTTGCAAACCCCAAAAACTGCTGCACCTCTTTAACAGTGGTTGGAGTCTGCCAATTACGCACGGCTGACACCCGGTCAACTTTACCCCTGACGCAGACAGTGTCATCTATGTACACGACCACCCCCTGCCCCTGCATGTCCCTGAAGATCTCATCCACGAATGATTGGAACACTGAAGGAGCGTTCATCAACCCGTATGGCATGACAAGATACTTGTAATGACCCGAGGTGGTACTAAACGCTGTCTTCCATTCATCGCCCTCCCTAATGCGTACCAAGTTGTAAGCGCTCCTGAGATCTAATTTTGTGAAGAAACGCGCATCGTGCAATGACTCCGTCATGGTCGCAATCAGAGGAAGTGGATAACTGTACTTCACCGTGATCTGATTGAGACTACGGTAATCAATGCACGGGCGTAACCCTCCATCCTTCTTCTTCACAAAAAAGAAACTCGAGGACGCAGGGGAAGTGGATGGCCGTATGTATCCTTGTCTCAGAGATCCGTCTATGTAAGTCTCCATAGCTCTCTTCTCCTCTTGAGACAGAGGACACACATGGCTCCATGGGAGCGCAGCTCCTGCCTGGAGGTCTATCGCACAATCTCCCTGCCTATGAGGAGGTAACTGCGTCGCCCTCGACTTACTGAACATAATAGCCAAATCCTCATACTCGGGGGGAATGTGCGAGGTAGCCCCCACGGAAACACCTAAACATCTACCCACACACTGGGCAGACCACTCCATCAGAGCCCTCTCCTGCCACGAAATAGATGGATTATGGATACTCAACCAGGGCATTCCCAGCACCACCGGATACGCAGGAGAGTCGATCAGATATAGTTGGATAATCTCCTCATGACCCCCCTGCGTACACATCCTAAGTGGTGCTGTGACTTCCCTGATCAAGCCCGATCCCAACGGACGGCTATCTAGGGCATGAACGGGGAATGGGACGTCAACAGGAAGAAGGGGAATCCCTAATTCTAAACAAAATTTACTATCAACAAAATTCCCAGCCGCGCCTGAATCTACTAGCGCCTTATGCTGGGAATGAGGTGCAACCTGTGGAAATTGCACAGGTATACAGAAGTGCGCAACAGAGAGCTCTGGGTAAGTGGGGCGCCTACTCACCTGGAAGGACTCCCCAGTGTGGAGCCTGCTGTCTTCTCCCCTAGGAGACCCTCCCCAGCACCTAGCCGCGGTGTGTCCTCCACGGCCACAGTTGGTGCAGGGGACGGCCCCCCTCGTGCTCCGACCCCTCCTCTCTCTAGCGCCAGCACCCCCTAGCTCCATAGGGCTCGGCTCGGAGGTGCTGGAGGATGGAATGGACGGACCCCCCTCGGAACGTCCGCGGGTAGCCAGCAGGGTGTCCAGCCTGATGGACATGTCCACTAACTGATCGAAAGTGAGGCTGGTATCCCTGAAGGCCAGCTCCCGACGGACGTCCTCTCGTAGACCACAGCGGTAGTGATCGATGAGGGCCCGCTCATTCCACCCTGCATCCGCCGCTAGAGTTCGGAATTCTAAAGCGAACTCCTGGGCGCTCCTCCTCCCCTGCCGGAGGTAGAATAGACGCTCCCCTGCCGCTTTCCCCAGGTGGATGGTCAAACACAGCCCTGAAGCGGCGGGAGAACTCTGAGTAGGTGATAGTGGAGGCATCTATTCTCCTCCACTCGGTGTTGGCCCATTCCAACGCCTTGCCGGTGAGACAGGAGATGAGGGCGGACACGTTCTCGTGTCCCGAGGGCGCCGGGTGTACGGTGGCCAGGTATAGCTCCACCTGTAGAAGGAAGCCCTGACACCCGGCAGCGGTCCCATCATATGCCCTCGGGAGCGAGAGCCGAATTCCCCTGGGTTCCGGAGCTTGTATGGGCTGACTGGCCAATGGTGATGGCACGGAAGGTGGAGGTGTGGGTGTCCCTCTGGTCTCCCAGCGTTGAAGCGTGTTGATCACGTCCTGAAGGGCAGTCCCGATACGTAGGATCTGATTGTTCTGCTCGCGGACCCGCTCCTCCAGAGACTCAGGTGCTGCTGCGGCTCCTGCTGATTCCATCTTTGGTGTGTGATTCTGTCAGAAGGTGTGCTGTGAAGGTGTGGTGCAGGAATCAAGCGCAGGACGCAGGAACTTAGTCCAATAGACTTTAGTGAACCAAAACTCAAAACGAGTCAAAAGAGCTTGGATACGAGCGATTACGCACACAGGCGTAAAATCTAACAAAATAACAATAACGCACAAACACGTGCGAGAACCTCTCCAACACAGAGGAGAGAACGAAGCACGGACATACACGACAGCAAGTTCAATCACACACAACACATGACAAACACAACGAGAACTTATAGGACAATAATGAACGCTAAACGATAACAGGTGTACAACATCAAGACAAAACCAAACGAACATCGAAACATACAACGGTGGTAGCTAGTACTCCGGAGACGACGATCGCCGAAGCCTGCCCGAGCAAGGAAGAGAGGCAGCCTAGGCCGAAACCGTGACAATATACATATATTTAACCCCTTTTTGGGGTAGGCACAAAACTACCTTCATATTTCCATAAAAAATGTATACCGGTAACCTTCAGACAAGTCCCATGAAACTTGTGGGGGTCATAGAGCAAAACGGAGATGACCATCGTGTTCGTGAGAGTCTCCCCTTTCAAACCGTTTGGATGTTACAGACGTTTTCATGAGAAAATACTGATTTTCGGGATGTCTCATGGGCTGACAAACACCGCTCTAGCTCTGCCATCTTTCACCGCAGATGCGGAAGTGTGACATCGGCAGATGCGGTGGATTGCGACGCATCCAGTTCTTAAAAAATACAGATATCTCTAGGCTAAACTGACAGATATCTCTAGGCTAAACTGACAGATATCTCTAGGCTAAACTGACAGATATCTCTAGGCTAAACTGACAGATATCTCTAGGCTAAACTAACAGATATCTCTAGGCTAAACTAACAGATATCTCTAGGCTAAACTGACAGATATCTCTAGGCTAAACTAACAGATATCTCTAGGCTAAACTGACAGATATCTCTAGGCTAAACTGACAGATATCTCTAGGCTAAACTAACAGATACAGTGGGGAAAAAAGTATTTAGTCAGCCACCAATTGTGCAAGTTATCTCACTTAAAAAGATGAGAGAGGCCTGTCATTTTCATCATAGGTACACGTCAACTATGACAGACAAATTGAGAAAAATAAATCCAGAAAATCACATTGTAGGATTTTTTATGAATTTATTTGCAAATTATGGTGGAAAATAAGTATTTGGTCACCTACAAACAAGCAAGATTTCTGGCTCTCACAGACCTGTAACTTCTTCTTTAAGAGGCTCCTCTGTCCTCCACTCGTTACCTGTATTAATGACACCTGTTTGAACTTGTTATCAGTATAAAAGACACCTGTCCACAACCTCAAACAGTCACACTCCAAACTCCACTATGGCCAAGACCAAAGAGCTGTCAAAGGACACTAGAAACAAAATTGTAGACCTGCACCAGGCTGGGAAGACTGAATCTGCAATAGGTATGCAGCTTGGTTTGAAGAAATCAACTGTGGGAGCAATTATTAGGAAATGGAAGACATACAAGACCACTGATAATCTCCCTCGATCTGGGGCTCAACGCAAGATCTCATCCCGTGGGGTCAAAATGATCACAAGAACGGAGAGCATAAATCCCAGAACCACACTGGGGGACCTAGTGAATGACCTGCAGAGAGCTGGGACCAAAGTAACAAAGCCTACCATGGGTAACACACTACACCGCCAGGGACTCAAATCCTGCAGTGCAGACGTGTCCCCCTGCTTAAGCCAGTACATGTCCAGGCCCGTCTGAAGTTTGCTAGAGTGCATTTGGATGATCCAGAAGAGGATTGGAAGAATGTCATATAGTCAGATGAAACCAAAATATAACTTTTTGGTAAAAACTCAACTCGTCGTGTTTGGAGGACAAAGAATGCTGAGTTGCATCCAAAGAACACCATACCTACTGTGAAGCATGGGGGTGGAAACATCATGCTTTGGGGCTGTTTTTCTGCAAAGAGACCAGGACGACTGATCCGTGTAAAGGAAAGAATGAATGGGGCCATGTATCGTGAGATTTTGAGTGAAAACCTCCTTCCATCAGCAAGGGCATTGAAGATGAAACGTGGCTGGGTCTTTCAGCATGACAATGATCCCAAACACACCGCCAGGGCAACGAAGGAGTGGCTTCGTAAGAAGCATTTCAAGGTCCTGGAGTGGCCTAGCCAGTCTCCAGATCTCAACCCCATAGAAAATCTTTGGAGGGAGTTGAAAGTCCGTGTTGCCCAGCGACAGCCCCAAAACATCACTGCTCTAGAGGAGATCTGCATGGAGGAATGGGCCAAAATACCAGCAACAGTGTGTGAAAACCTTGTGAAGACTTACAGAAAACGTTTGACCTGTGTCATTGCCAACAAAGGGTATATAACAAAGTATTGAGAAACTTTTGTTATTGTCCAAATACTTATTTTCCACCATAATTTGCAAATAAATTCATTAAAAATTCTACAATGTGATTTTCTGGATTTATTTTTCTCATTTTGTCTGTGCCCTTGATTGTAGTGGCTTCCTTTCCTCTTTACCATAGCCACTGCCCTAGCCTGAAGCGGGTTGTTTCGGACGATACAGTCCACACTCTTCGTTTCCAAACGGCCAAACATTCAATGAGATCCAGGGATATAGTGCAACAAAAATGTTTATTCTTCTTATCTAACAAAAAGGTATTCTCCAATCAACTTAAAGCAGAGATTACTTGAAATGCAAATACATAATATAATATGACCTGTCTGTCTGTATTTCTGTATGTCTATATGGTCAAAAAACTATACCGCTCCCGCATCTAGCAAGGACTCCTCCCCGAAGGCCCAACTTCCTGCCTTTATACTAACACAATTAACACAGTACAATGAATGGGCAAGAGGGGGGCCAAAAACGGAGTTACACTAATAACAAATGAATATATCTCAATCCGGAAAATAAATCATAAAGGTACGTACCTAATATTTCATCATATACATTAATATTTAATATATTTACACAAATGTACATGGAGCTCAGTATGTTCAGTCTTTTATACAAAATATGCCCAAATCGGCTCTAACATACCGGCCCCTAATTGTTGACTGCACTGAATGCACAACAATTACTTAATATTCAAACGTAGAGCCAATACAAAAAACATTCTATACCAGAGCACCATTACAGTTGACGTGTAACTATAATGAAAATTACAGGCCTCTCTCATCTTTTTAAGTGGGAGAACTTGCACAATTGGTGGCTGACTAAATACTTTTTTTCCCCACTGTATCTCTAGGCTAAACTGATAGATTTGAATGGGGATTGTTTTATTATGTTCCTTAGACTGACGCACCGGTGCATCAATCGATTCTAGAGGGTTAAAAAACTAGGACCATAAGTAATCATTTCACTGTTAGTACACACCTGTTTGTAAAGCATGTGATGGATAACAGTTGATTTGACTTGTTTTGTTTATAGCGATGTCAAGAAAGCAGAGCAGCGCTTTATTAAGGACAGACATATCCCCATCTTGGCTGCCATTGCATCATTATGTTTTGACCATGACAGGGTTACACCAAGCAGTGTAGACTCCTCAACTTGTTAATTTCAAAATTATTCATTACAAGATTTAGTTGAGGTTTAGGGTTTAGTGAATGATTTATCCCAAATGCACTGCTTTTAGTTTTTGAAAAATTTAGGATTAGCTCATTACTTGCCACCCACTCTAAAACTAACTGTAGCTCTTTGTTAAGTGTTGCAGTGATTTCACTTGCTGTGGTAGCTGACATGTATAGTGTTGAGTCATCAGCATACATAGACACACAGGCTTTATTCAGTGCCAGTGGCAGGTCATTAGTAAAAAATATAAAAAAGTAAGGAGCCTAGACAGCTGCCCTGGGGTATGCCAGACTCTACCTGGATTATGTTGGAGATGCTTCCGTTAAAGAACACCCTCTGTGTTCTGTTAGACAGGCAACTGATATCACATAGATTATCAAGCATTTCACATATGTTATCCAGATACTGACTGTTAGCAATTGGTGGCCGATAGCAACTTCCCACAAGAATAGGCATAATGTGAGCCAGGTGAACCTTTAGCCATGTTACTTCAACAGCATTTGACATGAGATCCTCTTTACAGGAATATTACTCTGAATGTAAACAGCATCACCTCCCCCATTGGCATTCCTGTCTCTTCTGTAGATGTTATAACCATGTATTGCTACCACTATCATCAAAGGTTTTATCTAAGTGAGTTTCAGAGATAGCAACACATAACATTCATATACTGGCTATATCAAGTTATCGATTTCATTAACCTTGTTTCTTAGGCTACATATGTTAACGTGGACTATTTTTAGTGCTTTTCTGGGTTGCTTGATTGTTTTTATTTCTTCACTGAGAGGCTTATCAGAAGTAGACATGACAGTGATATTTCTATCTGAGCTGATCGTACAACAGCTTACAGTGGTTGTCCCACTACGGCAACCTGTCTCAGTGCTAACAGTATAACTCATAGGCACATGATTACTTCTGACAATACTGGTATAGGCTGTGAGATTGAACAGGCTCTGATGTTGATATGATGTTTGGCTCCAATACCCATACTGTCTCGGCTACTGCCATATTTACTTTCTGCTTGGCTTTTGAATGAGTGATGGATAAATGGTAGTCTAGTATTTGTTGTGTAGCGGGAATAAACCAGTCATGTCCTGCAATATGATTAGGGTTTAGGCCTATATTATAAAAGGAGTGACATGTACTCCAATATGATAGGGCGGCAGGTAGCTTAGTGGTTAAGAGCGTTGTGCCAGTAACCGAAAGGTCGCTGGTTCTAATCCCCTAGGCCGACTAGGTGAAAAATCTGTCGATGTGCCCTTAAGCAAGGCACTTAACCCTAATTGCTCCTGTAAGTCACTCTGGATAAGAGCGTCTGCTAAAAATGTAAAAATGAATCTATATTATAAAAGGAGAGACATGTCCTCCAATATTATTATAATTTAGGCCTATATAATAAAAGTCAAATAAACATATTAGGCTACATGCTGCTGCCATCTCCAACAGCGAATATATCTGTTTAATCATTGGAAATTACATTTAAATGTGAACCGCGCTGCAATGCAGGTATTCTGTGGTACAGATTGAATTGAGCCCTAAGAAACTTCTATGATTTGTCTGAAACAACATGGAAAATATTACTTTATTTGTGGCCTCAAATACACTTGACAGATGATTTGTCATGACATTCAACACTCCAGATTTGAGAATGACTCTTCACTCCGTACAGCTTGTTTTGACAACCTGTTCATTAATAAATCACAACAAGACTTTATAACTTTATAACCACACCTCTTTTGACTTCATCTACAGAATGACATCATGTTAGGAACAGGATCTCAGCGGGCGAGACAGACTGACTGCCAGTTGGTTACCTTAGGTGTGTTTGTGTTTGTGCTAGCGCATATGCTGTCATGGGAGAGTCGACTCGGGGCCGGCCCTAGCCTTTCAGGGGCCCTAGGCGAGATTTGGTTGGGGGGCCCCCCACCTCGCGGCAAAACATTTTAGTGTCCCCCCGCTTGACGATGGACAGAGAAATTAAAGTTTTACAGTTCATTTCCTGCAATTCTACACATTTTGCCCTGGGGCAGAGAGAACATTTTTGCAGTTTTGCAGCTATTTTCCAGCAATTCTACACATTTTGTAATGACTTATGCCATGTTAAAGGTCCAACGCAGACATTTGTATATCAATATCAAATCATTTCTGGGTAACAATTAAGTACCTTGGTGTGATTGTTTTCAGTTAAAATGGTCAACACTAAACAAAAATAGCTTATTTTCTGCTAGGACTGTCTGGGAGTGGTCTAAATGGGGAGGGGGAAACTGAAAACTAGCTGTTATTGGCAGAGAGGTTTGGAACTCTTTCTTATTGGTCTATGAACTAATTTACCACCTGGTGATGTCACCAGGCAGGCCAAAACTCCATCCCACCAAAACAGGCTGAAGTTTCAGGCGGCCTTTTCAAACAGCTCTTACACTAAAAAGGCACTTCCATTTATTTACACAATTTCACAGTTTTATTCCAACCTCATAGTGTACCTCACAAAACACAGGAAAATCATTTTTTTTTACTGCACTAGGCCTTTAATATGATATCTGAGTGAGAATGAATAACAAAAATCAATGGGTGCCCCCTGGAGGTCAGGGCCCCTGGGCACGTGCCCAGAATGCCCGCTCGGTATTCAGCCACGATTACTACAAGTTTAGATAGTTGGCTAGACTAACTACCAATCTAAATAGTGTTAGCTGACATTTGATTGACTGTAAGTGACTGACATGACATAACAAGAGAAAACTGCTGATACACAACCAAATTTAAAAATGTAACCTGGTGTATTCTACTATTCTTCCTCTAAACAGTAAGTTGAGACCCCGACTGAGTATTATTATTTTTTGGGTGGAGCGGCCCCCCTAGCGGGCGGGGGCCCTAAGCGACCCATTACGTCGCTTATTCCTGGAACCGGCCTTGAGGTGACCGCATCCAGTGAACCCAACAAAAGGCCATTCTCTCCTCTCCCTCACCCTCCCTCTTTTCCTGGTCCACCCCATCTGTCAGCCTCACCTCGTAACGACCAGGTTATAGTCTCCTAATTGACAGCATAAATATTAACCTGTCAGGCAGCGTCGGCTGGTGACACGTCCTGGCAGGAGGGACTGACTGGTTGAGGAGACGGAACAGAGTGTAGGGAAAACAACATTCCTTCCCCTCAGTCTGTCAGCCCGTCAGTCTAGCCGTTGGGGAATGTTAACTTAAAGTAAACATGATCATCTTCTATCACTCTGTCATCCCATTATTCTAACCACAAGTGCGTTGATTTTTCTTAGTTCACCATTTTTATCAAATTATTTATTTTACTCTAGCTGTTTAAGGTTTGCTCAATCACAACTAGGGGTTTCCCAGTTTGGAGTTATATTCTTGGTATGTGCTTTGCCCTCTCCAACAGCTAAATCATTTAAAGTAGCAAACAGAGGAGATTGGACGTATGTCTCTCACTGAGAAGCTGCAGCACCTCTCTCTCTCTCTCTTGGTCTTTGATAAAGAACTAACTGCAGGGAAAGCAAACTCCACTCACTCCTCCTCTCCTCCATTCCTCCACTTTTCTCCTGGTCTCCTCCACTCATTCAGTCAAACTCCTTCCGTCGTGCTATGCTGAACTTTCAGCTGCTCTTTGTTCAGTGAACAACTTGAGCCGCGTGTTGAAAACAGGGCATTCTCTGGCTGCTTGCCTCTCGTGAGTCCTTTCTCTACCTCCGTTATGAGAACACAAAGAGAAGTCATCCCCATGCCTTAATCATTTCTACAAACCAAATCAGATTGTGGTTTGAGGAGTTTGACTTGTAGATCCATCATCGCTGGGCTTTGAGAGGTGATAATAGTTGATTCAGTAGTTTTACAGTAACAACGGGACTAAATAAACTGAGATGAGAAGACTGAGATACACTCAAATAAAGGCTTAGCTGTTTGATGAAAGGAAGAGGAAACGGTTAGTGTCAGGAACCATAGAAGAGGAACTTGTTATCCTTCTATTAGGGTTAGCAACGCACCATATAGGTTATGTTGTTACCTGTTCTCATTAGTACTTATCTGAAGAGTCTTGTCACTTTCTGACCACTCTGAGGACTGGTCACTTTCTGAACACTCTGAGGATCTGAGGACTGGTCACTTTCTGACCACTCTGAGGATCTGAGGACTGGTCACTTTCTGACCACTCTGAGGATCTGAGGACTGGTCACTTTCTGACCACTCTGAGGATCTGAGGACTGTTCACTTTCTGACCACTCTGAGGATCTGAGGACCGGTCACTTTCTGACCACTCTGAGGATCTGAGGACTGGTCACTTTCTGACCACTGAGGATCTGAGGACTGGTCACTTTCTGACCACTCTGAGGACTCTGAGGACTGGTCACTTTCTGACCACTCTGAGGATCTGAGGACTGGTCACTTTCTGACCACTCTGAGGATCTGAGGACTGTTCACTTTCTGACCACTCTGAGGATCTGAGGACTGGTCACTTTCTGACCACTCTGAGGATCTGAGGACTGGTATCTGTGCTCACTCAAAGCAGCTTTCTGTCGTGACTATGCCAGAAAAGAAACAAGAAGTGTGAAAATCCCTCAGTAGGCACTACAGTCTATAATATATATATATATATATATATATATATAATACGCCACACCATTGTTACAGACGCCCCCAAAAAACACATAAAAAAATAAAATAATAAAAAATAAGACATGCACAAATGTCTTACAAATTATAAAATACAACAGCATGTGTCAAATTAAATTATTTGAATATAAACAATTATACTAATAAATGTACTAGATGACATAGGAAAGACATTTTACCAAAACCCCCTTCCAAAAAATAAGCTAACAAAAATATGTACATGATTAACAAGTATTTTAAAAATAAAAATACGCAAATAAGCAAAAACAAATGCTCTTAGAATTACAAATTTAAAAAAACTTTAGACCTGTAAAAAGAAATATATTAGAAATACACTACCGTTTAATAGTTTGGGGTCACTTAGAAATGTCCTTGTTTTCCATGAAAACATACAGTTGGAGTTGGAAGTTTACATACACTTAGGTTGGAGTCATTAAAACTCGTTTTTCAACCACTCCACAAATGTCTTTTTAACAAACGATAGTTTTGGCAAGTCGGTTAGGACATCTACTTTGTGCATGGCACAAGTAATTTTTCCAACAATTGTTTACAGACAGATTATTTCACTTATATTTCACTGTATCACAATTCCAGTGGGTCAGAAGTTTACATACACTAAGTTGACTGTGCCTTTAAACAGCTTGGAAAATTCCAGAAAATGATGTCATGGCTTTAGAAGCTTCTAATAGGCTAATTGACATCATTTTAGTCAATTGGAGGTGTACCTGTGGATGTATTTCAAGGCCTACCTTCAAACTCAGTGCCTCTTTGCTAGACATCATGGGAAAATCAGTATCCAAATAGACAATGACCCCAAGCATACTTCCAAAGTTGTGGCAAAATGGCTTAAGGACAACAAAGTCAAGGTATTGGAGTTGCCATCACAAAGCCCTGACCGAATGTACTCCAGGTTACGGTGGTCTGTCCAGACGAGGAAAGGGTGTTTCGCCCCTTCGAGCCAATGCCTCCACACGGTCAAAGCTCGGACAACAGCCAGCAGCTCCCGATCACCAACACCGTATTGGGATAGGACAGTGCCACCTCCACCACGAACGGTAGTGATGAATCAGGGTGAGCCAGTACCGGAGCTGAGGTGAACAGACCCCGCAATCTACTGAAGGCCAAATCAGCCTCAGCAGACCAGCGGAGCCGGGACGGCCCACCCTTCAACAAGGAGGCAATGGGAGCTGCGACTTTGCCAAAGCCCCGAATAAACCTCTGATAGTAGTTGGCAAAGCCAAGGAAGCGCTGCACCTCTTTCACCGTGGTTGGAGTCGGCCAATTACGCACGGCTGAAATGCGATCTCCCTCCATCTCCACACCTGTGGTAGTAATGCGGTATCCGAGGAAGGAGATTGACTGCTGGAAAAACTCACACTTCTCTGCCTTGGCATAAAGATCATTCTCCAGCAGTCGGACCAGTACCTTGCGAACCAGGGACATATGCTCAGCGCGCATAGCGGAATACACCAGGATGTCATCGATGTAGACCACCACACCGCGACCAAGCATGTCCTGAAACACCTTGTTCACAAAGGACTGGAAAACGGATGGAGCATTCATCAAACCGTAGGGCAACACCAGGTATTCATAATGCCCCGTGGTTGTGCTGAATGCTGTTCACTCATCCCCTTCCCGAATACGCACCAGGTTGTATGCACTCCTGAGGTCTAATTTGGTGAGAAAACGGGCCCCATGCATTGACTCAATCACTGAAGGAATGAGGGGAAGAGGATAACTAAATCATACCGTCACCTTATTCAGTGGTCGATAATCAATGCACGGACGCAGAACGCCGTCTTTCTTCTTCACAAAGAAGAAACTCGAGGAAGCAGGTGAAGTGGAGGGACGTATGTACCCCTGGCGTAGGGACTCGGTGACGTATGTTTCCATAGCCTCCGTTTCAGCCTGCGACAGGGGATACACATGACTCCTGGGAGGTACAGCGTCTAACCGAAGGTTTATCGCGCAATCCCCCTCCCGATGAGGTGGTAATTTAGTCGCTTGCGTCTTGGAAAACACGAGCGCCAGATCATGGTATTCAGGGGGAATGCGCACGGTGGGAGTACCGTCTGAACTTTCCACCGTGGTCGCACCAACAGAAACACCTAGACACCTACCCGGACACTCACGCGACCACCCTGTAAGAACCCTCTGCGGCCATGAAAAATTGGGGTTGTGAAGGGCTAACCACGGGATACCTAAGACTACATGGTAAGCAGGAGACTCAATAATCAAAATAGTGATCTGCTCAAATGCGTCTCCTGTGTAATCATGGTGACTGGTACAGTAACCTCCTTAACCAACCCGGACCCTAATGGTAGACTATCAAGTGCTCTGATGGGGGAGTGGAATGGATAGGGGAACCAATGAAATGCCTTGACGGCGTGCAAATGCCCTGTCCATAAAGTTCCCAGCTGCGCCTGAATCGACAAGCGCCTTACACAGGGAAACTACCAGGTGATCGGGAAAGGAGATAGATAAGGTACAGTGCACCGCAAAGGGCTCTGAACAAGTTTGGGTGTTCGTTACCTGGGGTGATGCGTGAGTACCCTGCCTACCGCCTCCAGACCCAAAGGAACGTTGACTGCGACATGAGGTGGATTGTTGCAGTCCTCCTGCGCTCTCTCGACTGGGGGCTCCCCCCAGCTCCATCTGCTCGGGGTCAGAGTCGTCCGGAGTGGGAACGGGCAGACCCCTACCAGGACGTCCTCTGGCTGCTAGCAGATTCTCCAGCCGGATGGCCATGTCCACCAGTTGGGAGAACGATAGCATGGCATCACGGCAATCTAGCTCCCGTCGGACATCCTCCCTTAGGTGGCACCGGAAATGGTCGATCAGGGCCCGCTCGTTCCACCTTGACCCCGCTGCCAGCGTCCGGAACTCCAGCGCGTAGTCCTGTGCGGTCCTCGTCCCCTGCCTCAGATGGACCAGTCATTCGCCCGCCTCTCGACCCTCAGGTGGGTGATCGAAAACGGCCCGAAAGAGGCGAGTAAACTCCCCGTAGTCCTCCAACGCGGCACCTTCCTCATTCCACACCGCGTTGGCCCACTCCAGGGCTCTCCCACAAAGGCAGGAAACGAGGACGGATACCTTCTCCCGCTCCAGTGGCGCCGGCCTAATGCTGGAGAAATACAGCTCTAGTTGGAGCAGAAATCCCTTACATCGCACTGCCGTCCCATCAAACGCCGGTGGCCGGGATATCTGGATCCGTCCAGGGGCTGGGGTGTAGGTGGCTGGATCCAGTTGACCAGCTGGTCTCAATAGATCGGGTCCTCTCCTCTCCAGGCGTTGTACTACCTGAAGAACCCGATCCATCGCTTCCCCCAAGCTGGCCAGCATTGAGGAATGCTCCTGGACCCTTGCCACAACTCCAGGCATGCGGTCTTCTCCTGCTGACTCCATTCAGCGGGTGAGTGATTCTGTGACGAGGTGTGAATGAAGGAGTCAGGCACAGGAGGTAAAACACCGAAGTCCAGAGTTTATTCCGTTAACATAAATAAAACGCACCCAGTGTCAAAACGAAACTATCACAAGGGAAATATTCCACCTTGGCAATAACAAATGAGCACCAGGTGTGTGTGATTGACAAGACAAGATATGACAAGTGGAGTGATGAGAATGGGATCGGCAGTAGAAAGTAAGCCGGTGACGACAAACGCCGAAACCTGCCCGAACAAGGAGGGGAGGCAGCCTCGGCGGAAGTCGTGACACCTGCCTTATTGATAGTGTTGTTAAAAAGGCAGAGCAGCACTTTATTATGGACAGACTTCTCCCCATCTTAGCTAATGTTGTATCAATATGTTTTGACCATGACAGTTTACAATCCAGGGTTACTCCAAGCAGTTTAGTCACTTCCACATTATTCATTACAATATTTAGTTGAGGTTTAGGGTTTAATGAATGATTTGTCCCAAATAAAATGCTTTTAGTTTTTTAAATATTTTGCAGTAACTTATTCCTTGCCACCCATTCTGAAACTAACTGCAGCTATTTGTTTAGTGTTGCTGTCATTTCGGTTGCTGTAGTAATCAAATAAAATTGTGTTTGTCACAAGCGCCGAATACAACTGTCACGGTTTTCTAAACCAGAACCCAGAAGCAGACCAGGACAAGGTGAGTTGAACGAAGGTGAGTATTTATTAACAGATTCAAAAAAAGATGCAGAATAATCCAGGAGACGGAGCGGGCGGCGGAGATGAGTTGGTGGAGGTGAAGTGGCAGATCCAATGATGGCACGGCAGCCGCCGACAACCAGGCAGGGGTTGGGTGAAGGTTCCGGGAGAATGACTGTAGACAGAAAAAAAACGGAGGTAAGTACACGGCAAGCCAACAAGGTGCAAAACAACAAAACTAACGCTAGTAACTCAGAGGCTTGATACGCTGACAAAACATACTGTTCATGGCTAACGATCCGGCAGGGAATGGATGTCAGGTCAGAGCTTATGAAGGGGTGATGATCAGGACCAGGTGTGCCGAAGCTGATGAGAAGCAGGTGCGGGTAATCGAGAGATCACCCGCCTAGCAACGTCGCCCGGCAACCGAACAGGGTGCGTTCAGGAACCTTCAGGAAACAGGAGATTCAGAGCAGAAAAACGGCAACACAGGCAGGAACAGACTCAGGACGCAGGGTTCATGACAACAACAGGTTACATACAGTGAAATGCTTCCTTCCAAGCCCTTAACCAACAATGCAGTTTTAAGAAAAGTGTTAAGAAAGTATTTACTAAAATAAACTAAAGTAACTAAATAAACTGGTTAAAAAAAAAGAATAACAAAAAAGTAAAATTAAGATAAATAATAAATAATTAAAGAGCAACAATAAAATAACAGTAGGGAGGCTATATACAGGGGGTACCGGGACAGAGGCTATATACAGGGGGTACCGGGACAGAGGCTATATACAGGGGGTACCGGGACAGAGGCTATATACAGGGGTACCGGGACAGAGGCTATATACAGGGGGTACCGGGACAGAGTCAATGTGAAATAACAGTAGGGAGGCTATATACAGGGGGTACCGGTACAGAGTCAATGTGAAATAACAGTAGGGAGGCTATATACAGGGGGTACCGGTACAGAGTCAATGGGAAATAACAGTAGGGAGGCTATATACAGGGGGTACCGGGACAGAGTCAATGGGAAATAACAGTAGGGAGGCTATATACAGGGGGTAACGGTACAGAGTCAATGGGAAATAACAGTAGGGGAGGTTATATACAGGGGGTACCGGTACAGAGTCAATGGGAAATAACAGTAGGGCGGCTATATACAGGGGGGTACCGGTACAGAGTCAATGGGAAATAACAGTAGGGAGGCTATATACAGGGGGTACCGGTACAGAGTCAATGGGAAATAACAGTAGGGAGGCTATATACAGGGGGTACCGGTACAGAGGCTATATAAAGGGGGTACCGGGACAGAGGCTATATACAGGGGGTACCGGGACAGAGGCTATATACAGGGGGTACCGGGACAGAGGCTATATACAGGGGGTACCGGGACAAAGGCTATATACAGGGGGTACCGGGAAAGAGTCAATGTGAAATAACAGTAGGGAGGCTATATACAGGGGGTACCGGTACAGAGGCTATATAAAGGGGGTACCGGGACAGAGGCTATATACAGGGGGTACCGGGACAAAGACTATATACAGGGGGTACCGGGACAGAGGCTATTTACAGGGGGTACCGGGACAGAGGCTATATACAGGGGGTACCGGGACAGAGTCAATGTGAAATAACAGTAGGGAGGCTATATACAGGGGGTACCGGGACAGAGGCTATATACAGGGGGTACCGGGACAGAGGCTATATACAGGGGGTACCGGGACAAAGGCTATATACAGGGGGTACCGGGAAAGAGTCAATGTGAAATAACAGTAGGGAGGCTATATACAGGGGGTACCGCTACAGAGGCTATATAAAGGGGGTACCGGACAGAGGCTATATACAGGGGGTACTGGGACAGAGGCTATATACAGGGGGTACCGGGACAAAGGCTATATACAGGGGGTACCGGTACAGAGTCAATGTGAAATAACAGTAGGGAGGCTATATACAGGGGGTACCGGTACAGAGTCAATGTGAAATAACAGTAGGGAGGCTATATACAGGGGGTACCGGTACAGAGTCAATGGGAAATAACAGTAGGGAGGCTATATACAGGGGGTACCGGTACAGAGTCAATGGGAAATAACAGTAGGGAGGCTATATTCAGGGGGTACCGGTACAGAGTCAAGGTGAAATAACAGTAGGGAGGCTATATACAGGGGGTACCGGTACAGAGGCTATATACAGGGGGTACCGGTACAGAGGCTATATACAGGGGGTACCGGGACAGAGGCTATATACAGGGGGTACCGGGACAGAGGCTATATACAGGGGTACCGGGACAGAGGCTATATACAGGGGGTACCGGTACAGAGTCAATGTGAAATAACAGTAGCGAGGCTATATACAGGGGGTACCGGGACAGAGTCAATGGGAAATAACAGTAGAGAGGCTATATACAGGGGGTACCGGTACAGAGTCAATGGGAAATAACAGTAGCGAGGCTATATACAGGGGGGTACCGGTACAGAGTCAATGGGAAATAACAGTAGGGAGGCTATATACAGGGGGTACCGGTACAGAGTCAATGGGAAATAACAGTAGGGAGGCTAGCTTAGTGGTTAAGAGCGTTGTGCCAGTAACCGAAAGGTTGCTGGTTCTAATCCCCGAGCCGACTAGGTGAAAAATCTGTCGATGTGCCCTTGAGCAAGGCACTTAACCCTAATTGCTCATGTAAGTCGCTGTGGATAGAGCTCTGCTAAATGAATAAAATGTAAATGTAGTATACGGGGTACCAGTACAGAGTCAATGTGACATAACAGTAGGGAGGCTATATACAGGGGGTACCGGTACAGAGTCAACGTGAAATAACAGTAGGGAGGCTAGCTTAGTGGTTAAGAGCGTTGTGCCAGTAACCGAAAGGTTGCTGGTTCTAATCCCCGAGCCGACTAGGTGAAAAATCTGTCGATGTGCCCTTGAGCAAGGCACTTAACCCTAATTGCTCATGTAAGTCGCTGTGGATAAGAGCGTCTGCTAAATGAATAAAATGTAAATGTAGTATACGGGGGTACCAGTACAGAGTCAATGTGACATAACAGTAGGGAGGCTATATACAGGGGATACCGGTACAGAGTCAATGTGAAATAACAGTAGGGAGGCTATATACAGGGGGTACCGGTACAGAGTCAATGTGAAATAACAGTAGGGAGGCTATATACAGGGGATACCGGTACAGAGTCAATGGGAAATAACAGTAGGGAGGCTATATACAGGGGATACCGGTACAGAGTCAATGTGAAATAACAGTAGGGAGGCTATATACAGGGGGTACCGGTACAGAGTCAACGTGAAATAACAGTAGGGAGGCTATATACAGGGGGTACCGGTACAGAGTCAACGTGAAATAACAGTAGGGAGGCTATATACAGGGGGTACCGGTACAGAGTCAACGTGAAATAACAGTAGGGAGGCTATATACAGGGGGTACCGGTACAGAGTCAATGTGAAATAACAGTAATGAGGCTATATACAGGGGGTACCGGTACAGAGTCAATGGGAAATAACAGTAGGGAGGCTATATACAGGGGGTACCGGTACAGAGTCAATGTGAAATAACAGTAATGAGGCTATATACAGGGGGGTACCGGTACAGAGTCAATGGGAAATAACAGTAGGGAGGCTATATACAGGGGGGTACCGTACAGAGTCAATGTGAAATAACAGTAATGAGGCTATATACAGGGGGTACCGGTACAGAGTCAATGGGAAATAACAGTAATGAGGCTATATACAGGGGGTACCGGTACAGAGTCAATGGGAAATAACAGTAGGAGGCTATATACAGGGGGTACCGGTACAGAGTCAATGGGAAATAACAGTAGGGAGGCTATATACAGGGGGTACCGGTACAGAGTCAATGGGAAATAACAGTAGGGAGGCTATATACAGGGGGTACCGGTACAGAGTCAATGGGAAATAACAGTAGGGAGGCTATATACAGGGGATACCGGTACAGAGTCAATGTGAAATAACAGTAGGGAGGCTATATACAGGGGGTACCGGTACAGAGTCAATGTGAAATAACAGTAGGGAGGCTATATACAGGGGGTACCGGTACAGAGTCAATGGGAAATAACAGTAGGGAGGCTATATACAGGGGGTACCGGTACAGAGTCAACGTGAAATAACAGTAGGGAGGCTATATACAGGGGGTACCGGTACAGAGTCAATGTGAAATAACAGTAGGGAGGCTATATACAGGGGGTACCGGTACAGAGTCAATGTGAAATAACAGTAATGAGGCTATATACAGGGGGTACCGGTACAGAGTCAATGTGAAATAACAGTAATGAGGCTATATACAGGGGGTACCGGTACAGAGTCAATGTGAAATAACAGTAATGAGGCTATATACAGGGGGTACCGGTACAGAGTCAATGTGAAATAACAGTAATGAGGCTATATACAGGGGGTACCGGTACAGAGTCAATGTGAAATAACAGTAGGGAGGCTATATACAGGGGGTACCGGGACAGAGTCAATGTGAAATAACAGTAATGAGGCTATATACAGGGGGTACCGGTACAGAGTCAATGGGAAATAACAGTAATGAGGCTATATACAGGGGGTACCGGTACAGAGTCAATGGGAAATAACAGTAATGAGGCTATATACAGGGGGTACCGGTACAGAGTCAATGGGAAATAACAGTAGGGAGGCTATATACAGGGGGTACCGGTACAGAGTCAATGTGTAATAACAGTAGGGAGGCTATATACAGGGGGTACCGGTACAGAGTCAATGTGTAATAACAGTAATGAGGCTATATACAGGGGGTACCGGTACAGAGTCAATGTGAAATAACAGTAATGAGGCTATATACAGGGGGTACCGGTACAGAGTCAATGTGAAATAACAGTAGGGAGGCTATATACAGGGGGTACCGGTACAGAGTCAATGTGCAGGGGGACAGGTAGTCAAGGTAATTGAGGTCATATTTACATGTAGGTAGAGGTAGTCAATTAATAGCATTCTCACATAGGTGTTCCTTTTGTCCAGGTTGGAAAGGGCAGTGTGGAGTGCAATAGAGATTGCATCATCTGTGGATCTGTTGGGGCGTTATGCAAATTGAGTGGGTCTAGGGTTTCTGGGATAATGGTGTTGATGTGAGCCATGACCAGCATTTCAAAGCACTTCATGGCTACAGATGTGAGGGCTACGGGTCGGTAGTCATTTAGGCAGGTTATCTTAGTGTCCTTGGGCACAGGGACTATGGTGGTCTGCTTGAAACATGTTGGTTTTACAGACTCGGTCAGGGACAGGTTGAAAATGTCAGTGAAGACACTTGCCAGTTGGTCAGCGCATGCTCGGATTACACGTCCTGTTAATCCGTCTGGCCCCGCTGCCTTGTGAATGTTGACCTGTTTAAAGGTCTTACTCACATCGGCTACGGAGAGCGTGATCACACAGTCGTCCGGAACAGCTGATGCTCTCATGCATGCTTCAGTGTTGCTTGCCTCGTAGCGCGCATAAAAATCATTCAACTCGTCTAGTAGGCTCGTGTCACTGGGCAGCTCGCGGCTGTGCTTCCCTTTGTAGTCTGTAATAGTTTGCAAGCCCTGCCGCATCCGATGAGCGTCGGAGCCGGTGTAGTAGGAATCAGTCTTAGTCCTGTATTGACTCTTTGCCTGTATGATGGTTCGTCGGAGGGCATAGCGGGATTTGTTATAAGCGCCCAGGTTAGAGTCCTGCTCCATGAAACAGCTCTACCCTTTAGCTCAGTGCGTATGTTTCCTGTAATCCATGGCTTCTGGTTGGGGTATGTACGTACGGTCCACTAGGAGCGCCACCTCTGGATGAGTATTTTCTTGTTTGCTTATGGCTCGTTGAGTGTGGTCTTAGTGCCGATATTGGTTTCTGGTGGTAAATAGACAGCTACGAAAAATATGGATGAAGCCTCTATTGGTAAATAGTGTGGTTTACAGTTTATCATGAGATACTCTACATCAGGCGAGCAAAACCTTGAGACTTCCTTAATATTAGATTTTGTGCACCAGCTGTTATTGACAAATAGACACAGACCGCCACCCCTTGTCTTACCGGAGGTAGCTGTTCTATGATGCCGATGCATGGAAAACGCAGCCACCTGTATGTTGTCCATGTCATCGTTCAACCACGAATCGGTGAAACATAAAATAATACAGTTTCTAATGTCCCATTGGTAGGATAGTCTTGATCGGAGATCATCCAGTTTATTATCCAATGATTGCACGTTGGCCAATAGTATGTAGGGTAGAGGCGGGTTACCCAGTCGCCGTCGGATACACCACCACCTATGGGCTCTATATCTCTGTCTCTTCTTCATGCGAACGACGGCGATTTGGGCCTTATCCGGTGTCTGAAGTAAATCCTTCGTGTCCAACTTGTTAAAGAAGAAATCTTCGTCCAGTACGAAGTGAGTAGCTTAGTGGTTAAGAGCGTTGTGCCAGTAACCGAAAGGTCGCTGGTTCTAATCCTGAGCCGACTAGGTGAAAAATCTGTCGATGTGCCCTTGAGCAAGGCACTTAACCCTAATTGCTCCTGTAAGTCGCTCTGGATAAGAGCGTCTGTTAATGACTAAAATGTCAAATGTGAGTAATCGCTGTTCTGATATCCAGAAGCTCTTTTCGGTGGCAGAAACATTATGTACAAAATAAGTTACAAATAACGCAAAGAAACACACACAATAGCACAATTGGTTAGGAGCCCGTAACAAAAAAGCCATCTCCTCCGGTGCCAGTAGCTAATGTGTATAGTGTTGAGTCATCCGCATATATAAACACACTGGCTTTCCTCAAAGCCAGTGGCATGTCGTTAGTAAATATTTTTTTATGGGGGGGTGGGGGAGGGTGGGGTAGAAGGATTGCTTTATACTATTCCAGGTATTCCTTAAAGAGGTAGGGTTTCAAGTGTCTCCGGAAGGTGGTCAGTGACTCCGCTGTCCTGGCGTCGTGGGGGAGCTTGTTCCACCATTGGGGTTCCAGAGCAGCAAATAGCTTTGACTGGGCTGAGCGGGAACTGTGCTTCCGTAGAGGTAGGGGAGCTAGCAGGCCAGAGGTGGATGAACGCAGTGCCCTCGTTTGGGTGTAGGGTCTGATCAGAGCCTGAAGGTAAGGAGGTGCCGTTCCCCTCAGAGCTCCGGAGGCAAGCATCATGGTCTTGTAGTAGATGCGAGCCTCAACTGGAAGCCAGTGGAGTGTGCGGAGGAGCGGGGTGACATGAGAGAACTTGGGAAGGTCGAACACCAGACGGGCTGCAGCGTTCTGGATAAGTTGTAGGGGTTTAATGGCACAGGCAGGGAGCCCAGCCAACAGCGAGTTGCAGTAATCCAGACGGGAGATGACAAGTGCCTGGATTAGGACCTGTGCCGCTTTCTGTGTAAGGTAGGGTCGTACTCTGCGAATGTTGTAGAGCATGAATGTACAGGATCGGGTCACCGCTTTGATGTTAGCAGAGAACGACAGGGTGTTGTCCAGGGTCACGCCAAGGCTCTTTGCACTCTGGGAGGAGGACACAATGGAGTTGTCAACCGTGATGGCGAGATCATGGAGCGGGCAGTCCTTCCCAGGGAGGAAGAGCAGCTCCGTCTTGCCGAGGTTCAGCTTGAGGTGGTGATACGATATCCACAAATAAGTTCAAATAACAGACACATCTCAACATCAACTTTCAGAGGAGACTGCGTGAATCAAGATGGAGTAGCAGTGTGGTCGTGTATTCTGTTGTGTCCTCGTGTAAATACCCTGTTTTTTGTGTGGTTGTGGTCAGTAGTTGTGTGGTCAGTGGTTGTGGCCAGTTGTAAAGTATCGAGTGATAGGATAGGATAGCCTGAACATGTGAACGTTGGTTTTGTGTCTCTAGCTTGAACGGTTCAAGAGTTACCGTTGGTGGGTTATTCTATGTGGTCAGTAGTATGTGTGGTCAGACGTTGTGTGGTTGTGGTCAGTAGTTGTGGTCAGTAGTTGTGTGGTTGTGGTCAGCAGTTGTGTGGTCACCCTGTGAGACTAACAGCTACTCAGACTAACATTACAGCTCTACCCTATGAGACTAACATTACAGCTCTACCCTGTGAGACTAACAGCTACTCAGACTAACATTACAGCTCTACCCTGTGAGACTAACATTACAGCTCTACCCTGTGAGACTAACAGCTACTCAGACTAACATTACAGCTCTACCCTGTTAGACTAACAGCTACTCAGACTAACATTACAGCTCTACCCTGTTAGACTAACAGCTACTCAGACTAACATTACAGCTCTACCCTGTTAGATTAACAGCTACTCAGACTAACATTACAGCTCTACCCTGTGAGACTAACATTACAGCTCTACCCTGTGAGATTAACAGCTACTCAGACTAACATTACAGCTCTACCCTGTTAGACTAACAGCTACTCAGACTAACATTACAGCTCTACCCTGTTAGACTAACAGCTACTCAGACTAACATTACAGCTCTACCCTGTTAGACTAACAGCTACTCAGACTAACATTACAGCTCTACTATGTGAGACTAACAGCTACTCAGACTAACATTACAGCTCTACCCTGTTAGACTAACAGCTACTCAGACTAACATTACAGCTCTACCCTGTTAGACTAACAGCTACTCAGACTAACATTACAGCTCTACCCTGTTAGACTAACAGCTACTCAGACTAACATTACAGCTCTACCCTGTGAGATTAACATTACAGCTCTACCCTGTGAGATTAACATTACAGCTCTACCCTGTTAGACTAACAGCTACTCAGACTAACATTACAGCTCTACCCTGTTAGACTAACAGCTACTCAGACTAACATTACAGCTCTACCCTGTTAGACTAACAGCTACTCAGAATAACATTACAGCTCTACCCTGTTAGATTAACAGCTACTCAGACTAACATTACAGCTCTACCCTGTTAGACTAACATTACAGCTCTACCCTGTGAGATTAACATTACAGCTCTACCCTGTTAGACTAACAGCTACTCAGACTAACATTACAGCTCTACCCTGTGAGACTAACAGCTACTCAGACTAACATTACAGCTCTACTATGTGAGACTAACAGCTACTCAGACTAACATTACTGTCACGATCGTTGAAAGGAGTTGACCAATGCGCAGCGTGGAATGCGAACATACTTTATTATATTCACCACACGAACAAAAACAACAAAACGATACGTGAAGTCCTTGGTAACAAACACAAACCAACACGGAACAAGATCCCACAATCACACATGCCCAAATGGCTGCCTAAGTATGGTTCCCAATCAGAGACAACAAGCAACAGCTGATTCTCGTTGCCTCTGATTGAGAACCACCCCGGCCAACACAGAAACACATGAACTAGATAATGAACATAGAACACAAACACATAGAATCTACACACCATGGCTCAACATATAAGAGTCCCAGAGCCAGGGCGTGACAGTACCCCCCAAAGGTGCGGACTGCGACCGCGCCAAACATAAACCGAACAGGGGAGGGCCGGGTGGGCATTCCTCCTCGGAAGCGGTTCCGGCTCCGGGCTTGACCACCACCCTCCAACAATCCCCCCGTAGTGCCCCTGGTCTGGTCCCGCTGGCTGGAGCTGGACTGGACATCGGTGGAGCGGATTGCTTAGGCTCCGGTGTGGAGCAGCTGACCGGTACCTGACCAGGCACCGGTGAACCGGGCACGGGCTGTGCCGGACTGACGACACGCACCCCAGGCTTGGTGCGGGAAGCAGGAATGGGCCGGACCGGGCTGACGACGCGCATCCCTGGCTTGGTGCGGGGAGCAGGAACGGGCCGGACCGGGCTGACGATGCACACCACAGGCTTGGTGCGAGGGGCAGGAACAGGCCGGGCCGGGCTGGCGACGCGCACCATTGGCTTGGTGCGAGGGGCAGGAACAGGCCGGACCGGGCTGGCGACGCGCACCATTGGCTTGGTGCGAGGGGCAGGAACAGGCCGGGCGGGCTGGCGACGCGCACCATTGGCTTGGTGCGAGGGGCAGGAACAGGCCGGACCGGGCTGGCGACGCGCACCATTGGCTTGGTGCGAGGGACAGGAACAGGCCGGGCCGGGCTGGCGACGCGCAACATTGGCTTGGTGCGAGGGGCAGGAACAGGCCGGGCCGGGCTGGCGACTTGCATCACAGGCTTGGTGCGAGGGACAGGAACAGGCTGGACCGCACTGGGAACACACACCACTGGCCTTACACGGGGATCAGGAACGGGCCGGACCGGACTGGCAACACACCTCAGTACCTCTCGCCGTGCCTCTATACTTTCCTTCCCTCTACTCACCAATGGCTCCCGTAACCCGGTGGCCTTCTCTCCTCATCCACTAACTCGCCCTTTATCTGCCTCCAGCCCCGTCGTCCATGCCGTGTGCCCCCCCTAAAAATTTCTTGGGGGTGCCTCTCGCCTGTCCGACGACGGACCGGTTGGCGCCGCTTCTCCTCTCCTGCCTGGGTCTCCCCCTTCATAGCCCTCCGGTAACGGACGGCCTCCTCCTCCGTAATCTGCCCCCAACCGAGGAGGACATCCACTAATGTTACCTCCTGTGTGTGCTCCTGGACACGCTGCTTGGTCCAGTATTGGTGGGATCTTCTGTCACGCTTGTTGAAAGGAGTGGACCAATGCGCAGCGTGGAATGCGAACATACATTATTATATTCACCACACGAAAAAACAAAAAAACGATACGTGACGTCCTTGGTAACAAACACAAACCAACACGGAACAAGATCCGACAATCACACATGCCCAAACGGCTGCCTAAGTATGGTTCCCAATCAGAGACAACAAGCAACAGCTGATTCTCGTTGCCTCTGATTGAGAACCACCCCGGCCAACACAGAAACACATGAACTAGATAATGAACATAGAACACAAACACATAGAATCTACACACCCTGGCTCAACATATAAGAGTCCCAGAGCCAGGGCGTGACAAATTACAGCTTTACCCTGTGAGACTAACAGCTACTCAGACTAACATTACAGCTCTACCATGTGAGACTAACAGCTACTCAGACTAACATTACAGCTCTACCCTGTTAGACTAACAGCTACTCAGACTAACATTACAGCTCTACCCTGTTAGACTAACAGCTACTCAGACTAACATTACAGCTCTACCCTGTTAGACTAACAGCTACTCAGACTAACATTACAGCTCTACCCTGTGAGACTAACAGCTACTCAGACTAACATTACAGCTCTACCCTGTTAGACTAACATTACAGCTCTACCCTGTTAGACTAACAGCTACTCAGACTAACATTACAGCTCTACCCTGTGAGACTAACAGCTACTCAGACTAACATTACAGCTCTACCCTGTTAGACTAACAGCTACTCAGACTAACATTACAGCTCTACCCTGTGAGACTAACAGCTACTCAGACTAACATTACAGCTCTACCCTGTGAGACTAACAGCTACTCAGACTAACATTACAGCTCTACCCTGTTAGACTAACAGCTACTCAGACTAACATTACAGCTCTACCATGTGAGACTAACAGCTACTCAGACTAACATTACAGCTCTACCCTGTGAGACTAACATTTCAGCTCTACCCTGTGAGACTAACATTACAGCTCTACCCTGTGAGACTAACAGCTACTCAGACTAACATTACAGCTCTACCCTGTGAGACTAACAGCTACTCAGACTAACATTACAGCTCTACCCTGTTAGACTAACAGCTACTCAGACTAACATTACAGCTCTACCCTGTGAGACTAACAGCTACTCAGACTAACATTACAGCTCTACCCTGTTAGACTAACAGCTACTCAGACTAACATTACAGCTCTACCCTGTGAGACTAACAGCTACTCAGACTAACATTACAGCTCTACCCTGTGAGACTAACAGCTACTCAGACTAACATTACAGCTCTACCCTGTTAGACTAACAGCTACTCAGACTAACATTACAGCTCTACCATGTGAGACTAACAGCTACTCAGACTAACATTACAGCTCTACCCTGTGAGACTAACATTACAGCTCTACCCTGTGAGACTAACATTACAGCTCTACCCTGTGAGACTAACAGCTACTCAGACTAACATTACAGCTCTACCCTGTGAGACTAACAGCTACTCAGACTAACATTACAGCTCTACCCTGTGAGACTAACAGCTACTCAGACTAACATTACAGCTCTACCCTGTTAGACTAACAGCTACTCAGACTAACATTACAGCTCTACCCTGTGAGACTAACAGCTACTCAGACTAACATTACAGCTCTACCCTGTTAGACTAACAGCTACTCAGACTAACATTACAGCTCTACCCTGTGAGACTAACAGCTACTCAGACTAACATTACAGCTCTACCCTGTGAGACTAACAGCTACTCAGACTAACATTACAGCTCTACCCTGTTAGACTAACAGCTACTCAGACTAACATTACAGCTCTACCATGTGAGACTAACAGCTACTCAGACTAACATTACAGCTCTACCCTGTGAGACTAACATTACAGCTCTACCCTGTGAGACTAACATTACAGCTCTACCCTGTGAGACTAACAGCTACTCAGACTAACATTACAGCTCTACCCTGTGAGACTAACAGCTACTCAGACTAACATTACAGCTCTACCCTGTGAGACTAACAGCTACTCAGACTAACATTACAGCTCTACCCTGTTAGACTAACAGCTACTCAGACTAACATTACAGCTCTACCCTGTGAGACTAACAGCTACTCAGACTAACATTACAGCTCTACCCTGTTAGACTAACAGCTACTCAGACTAACATTACAGCTCTACCCTGTTAGACTAACAGATACTCAGACTAACATTACAGCTCTACCATGTGAGACTAACAGATACTCAGACTAACATTACAGCTCTACCCTGTTAGACTAACAGCTACTCAGACTAACATTACAGCTCTACCCTGTGAGACTAACATTACAGCTCTACCCTGTGGGACTAACAGCTACTCAGACTAACATTACAGCTCTACCCTGTTAGACTAACAGCTACTCAGACTAACATTACAGCTCTACCCTGTGAGACTAACAGCTACTCAGACTAACATTACAGCTCTACCCTGTGAGATTAACATTACAGCTCTACCCTGTGAGACTAACAGCTACTCAGACTAACATTACAGCTCTACCCTGTTAGACTAACAGCTACTCAGACTAACATTACAGCTCTACCCTGTTAGACTAACAGCTACTCAGACTAACATTACAGCTCTACCCTGTTAGACTAACAGCTACTCAGACTAACATTACAGCTCTACCCTGTGAGACTAACAGCTACTCAGACTAACATTACAGCTCTACCCTGTGAGACTAACAGCTACTCAGACTAACATTACAGCTCTACCCTGTTAGACTAACAGATACTCAGACTAACATTACAGCTCTACCATGTGAGACTAACAGATACTCAGACTAACATTACAGCTCTACCCTGTTAGACTAACAGCTACTCAGACTAACATTACAGCTCTACCCTGTGAGACTAACATTACAGCTCTACCCTGTGGGACTAACAGCTACTCAGACTAACATTACAGCTCTACCCTGTTAGACTAACAGCTACTCAGACTAACATTACAGCTCTACCCTGTGAGACTAACAGCTACTCAGACTAACATTACAGCTCTACCCTGTGAGATTAACATTACAGCTCTACCCTGTGAGACTAACAGCTACTCAGACTAACATTACAGATCTACCCTGTTAGACTAACAGCTACTCAGACTAACATTACAGCTCTACCCTGTGAGACTAACAGCTACTCAGACTAACATTACAGCTCTACCCTGTTAGACTAACAGCTACTCAGACTAACATTACAGCTCTACCCTGTGAGATTAACATTACAGCTCTACCCTGTGAGATTAACATTACAGCTCTACCATGTGAGACTAAGAGCTACTCAGACTAACATTACAGCTCTACCCTGTTAGACTAACATTACAGCTCTACCATGTTAGTCTGTTCTGGTGAAGGCCGAGGCCGGTGGTATGTAACATCTATCTGAGTAGCTGTAGCTAGCTGTTAGTCTCAGAGGTCAGAGACCACCCCCCACCAGACTCTTATTTACTATTGCTAATACTGAACAACTTAAATGCTACCAGACTCTTATTATACTGCTCAGTTTATACACTGCCCCCCATCCCTCCCTTCCCCAAAACACATGTAAATATTGGACTATAAATGGTTCCTTCCTGTATTATCCTGATACTAAATGTTTATTCTATTCTACTGAGTCATTTACTTTATGTTCATATTCTTATCTTTTCTTATTTCTTATTGTTGTTGCGTTGTGGAGAAGGAACCTATAAGTAAACATTTTGTTGGACGGTGTATATAGATTGCATCCTGTACATACAACTAATAAAACCTGAAACTTGTTTGTGTCCTGATATATTCATGCTCTTCAGAGGGATAATGGCATTTACAGTGCCCTGCTATATTCATGTTCTTCAGAGGGATAATGGCCTTTACAGTGTCCTGATATATTCATACTCTTCAGAGAGAAAATGGCCTTTACAGAGGGATAATGGCCTTTACAGTGTCCTGATATATTCATACTCTTCAGAGGGATAATGGCCTTTACAGTGTCCTGATATATTCATGCTCTTCAGAGGGATAATGGCCTTTACAGTGTCCTGATATATTCATGCTCTTCAGAGGGATAATGGCCTTTACAGTGTCCTGATATATTCATGCTCTTCAGAGGGATAATGGCCTTTACAGTGCCCTGCTATATTCATACTCTTCAGAGGGATAATGGCCTTTACAGTGTCCTGATATATTCATGCTCTTCAGAGGGATAATGGCCTTTACAGTGTCCTGATATATTCATGCTCTTCAGAGGGATAATGGCCTTTACAGTGTCCTGATATATTCATGCTCTTCAGAGGGATAATGGCCTTTACAGTGTCCTGATATATTCATACTCTTCAGAGGGATAATGGCCTTTACAGTGTCCTGATATATTCATGCTCTTCAGAGGGATAATGGCCTTTACAGTGTCCTGATATATTCATGCTCTTCAGAGGGATAATGGCCTTTACAGTGTCCTGATATATTCATGCTCTTCAGAGGGATAATGGCCTTTACAGTGTCCTGATATATTCATGCTCTTCAGAGGGATAATGGCCTTTACAGTGTCCTGATATATTCATGCTCTTCAGAGGGATAATGGCCTTTACAGTGTCCTGATATATTCATACTCTTCAGAGGGATAATGGCCTTTACAGTGTCCTGATATATTCATGCTCTTCAGAGGGATAATGGCCTTTACAGTGTCCTGATATATTCATGCTCTTCAGAGGGATAATGGCCTTTACAGTGTCCTGATATATTCATACTCTTCAGAGGGATAATGGCCTTTACAGTGTCCTGATATATTCATACTCTTCAGAGGGATAATGGCCTTTACAGTGTCCTGATATATTCATGCTCTTCAGAGGGATAATGGCCTTTACAGTGTCCTGATATATTCATGCTCTTCAGAGGGATAATGGCCTTTACAGTGTCCTGATATATTCATGCTCTTCAGAGGGATAATGGCCTTTACAGTGTCCTGATATATTCATGCTCTTCAGAGGGATAATGGCCTTTACAGAGGGATAATGGCCTTTACAGTGCCCTGCTATATTCATGCTCTTCAGAGGGATAATGGCCTTTACAGTGTCCTGATATATTCATACTCTTCAGAGGGATAATGGCCTTTAGAGTGTCCTGATATATTCATGCTCTTCAGAGGGATAATGGCCTTTACAGTGCCCTGCTATATTCATGCTCTTCAGAGGGATAATGGCCTTTACAGTGTCCTGATATATTCATGCTCTTCAGAGGGATAATGGCCTTTACAGTGTCCTGATATATTCATGCTCTTCAGAGGGATAATGGCCTTTACAGTGTCCTGATATATTCATGCTCTTCAGAGGGATAATGGCCTTTACAGTGTCCTGATATATTCATACTCTTCAGAGGGATAATGGCCTTTACAGTGTCCTGATATATTCATGCTCTTCAGAGGGATAATGGCCTTTACAGTGTCCTGATATATTCATGCTCTTCAGAGGGATAATGGCCTTTACAGTGTCCTGATATATTCATACTCTTCAGAGGGATAATGGCCTTTACAGTGTCCTGATATATTCATGCTCTTCAGAGGGATAATGGCCTTTACAGTGTCCTGATATATTCATGCTCTTCAGAGGGATAATGGCCTTTACAGTGTCCTGATATATTCATGCTCTTCAGAGGGATAATGGCCTTTACAGTGCCCTGCTATATTCATACTCTTCAGAGGGATAATGGCCTTTACAGTGTCCTGATATATTCATGCTCTTCAGAGGGATAATGGCCTTTACAGTGTCCTGATATATTCATGCTCTTCAGAGGGATAATGGCCTTTACAGTGTCCTGATATATTCATGCTCTTCAGAGGGATAATGGCCTTTACAGTGTCCTGATATATTCATACTCTTCAGAGGGATAATGGCCTTTAGAGTGTCCTGATATATTCATGCTCTTCAGAGGGATAATGGCCTTTACAGTGTCCTGATATATTCATGCTCTTCAGAGGGATAATGGCCTTTACAGTGTCATGATATATTCATGCTCTTCAGAGGGATAATGGCCTTTACAGTGTCCTGATATATTCATGCTCTTCAGAGGGATAATGGCCTTTACAGTGTCCTGATATATTCATGCTCTTCAGAGGGATAATGGCCTTTACAGTGTCCTGATATATTCATACTCTTCAGAGGGATAATGGCCTTTACAGTGTCCTGATATATTCATGCTCTTCAGAGGGATAATGGCCTTTACAGTGTCCTGATATATTCATGCTCTTCAGAGGGATAATGGCCTTTACAGTGTCCTGATATATTCATGCTCTTCAGAGGGATAATGGCCTTTACAGTGTCCTGATATATTCATGCTCTTCAGAGGGATAATGGCCTTTACAGTGTCCTGATATATTCATACTCTTCAGAGGGAAAATGGCCTTTACAGTGTCCTGATATATTCATGCTCTTCAGAGGGATAATGGCCTTTACAGTGTCCTGATATATTCATGCTCTTCAGAGGGATAATGGCCTTTACAGTGTCCTGATATATTCATACTCTTCAGAGGGATAATGGCCTTTACAGTGTCCTGATATATTCATACTCTTCAGAGGGATAATGGCCTTTACAGTGTCCTGATATATTCATGCTCTTCAGAGGGATAATGGCCTTTACAGTGTCCTGATATATTCATGCTCTTCAGAGGGATAATGGCCTTTACAGTGCCCTGCTATATTCATGCTCTTCAGAGGGATAATGGCCTTTACAGTGTCCTGATATATTCATACTCTTCAGAGGGATAATGGCCTTTACAGAGGGATAATGGCCTTTACAGTGCCCTGCTATATTCATGCTCTTCAGAGGGATAATGGCCTTTACAGTGTCCTGATATATTCATGCTCTTCAGAGGGATAATGGCCTTTACAGTGTCCTGATATATTCATGCTCTTCAGAGGGATAATGGCCTTTACAGTGTCCTGATATATTCATGCTCTTCAGAGGGATAATGGCCTTTACAGTGTCCTGATATATTCATGCTCTTCAGAGGGATAATGGCCTTTACAGTGTCCTGATATATTCATGCTCTTCAGAGGGATAATGGCCTTTACAGTGTCCTGATATATTCATACTCTTCAGAGGGATAATGGCCTTTACAGTGTCCTGATATATTCATGCTCTTCAGAGGGATAATGGCCTTTACAGTGTCCTGATATATTCATGCTCTTCAGAGGGATAATGGCCTTTACAGTGTCCTGATATATTCATACTCTTCAGAGGGATAATGGCCTTTACAATGTCCTGATATATTCATGCTCTTCAGAGGGATAATGGCCTTTACAGTGTCCTGATATATTCATGCTCTTCAGAGGGATAATGGCCTTTACAGTGTCCTGATATATTCATACTCTTCAGAGGGATAATGGCCTTTACAGTGTCCTGATATATTCATACTCTTCAGAGGGATAATGGCCTTTACAGTGTCCTGATATATTCATGCTCTTCAGAGGGATAATGGCCTTTACAGTGTCCTGATATATTCATGCTCTTCAGAGGGATAATGGCCTTTACAGTGTCCTGATATATTCATGCTCTTCAGAGGGATAATGGCCTTTACAGAGGGATAATGGCCTTTACAGTGCCCTGCTATATTCATGATCTTCAGAGGGATAATGGCCTTTACAGTGTCCTGATATATTCATGCTCTTCAGAGGGATAATGGCCTTTACAGTGTCCTGATATATTCATGCTCTTCAGAGGGATAATGGTCTTTACATTGTCCTGATATATTCATGCTCTTCAGAGGGATAATGGCCTTTACAGTGTCCTGATATATTCATGCTCTTCAGAGGGATAATGGCCTTTACAGTGTCCTGATATATCCATGCTCTTCAGAGGGATAATGGCCTTTACAGTGTCCTGATATATTCATGCTCTTCAGAGGGATAATGGCCTTTACAGTGTCCTGATATATTCATGCTCTTCAGAGGGATAATGGCCTTTACAGTGTCCTGATATATTCATACTCTTCAGAGGGATAATGGCCTTTACAGTGTCCTGATATATTCATACTCTTCAGAGGGATAATGGCCTTTACAGTGTCCTGATATATTCATGCTCTTCAGAGGGATAATGGCCTTTACAGTGTCCTGATATACTCATGCTCTTCAGAGGGATAATGGCCTTTACAGTGTCCTGATATATTCATGCTCTTCAGAGGGATAATGGCCTTTACAGAGGGATAATGGACTTTACAGCCCTGCTTTTAAATAATGGATATACTGTATAGCAGTCACAGGGATCCAGTCACAGGGATCCAGTCACAGGGATCCAGTCACAGGGATCCAGTCACAGGGATCCAGTCACAGTGTGCATATACACTGAATATACAAAACATTAGGAACACCTGCACTTTCCATGACATAGACTGACCAGGTGAATCCAGGTGAAAGCTATGATCCCTTATTGATGTCACCTGTTAAATCCACATCAATCAGTCTAAATGAAGGGGAGGAGAGAGGTTAAAGAAGGGTTTTTCAACCCTGAGACAATTGAGATTTGGATTGTGTACAGTCGTGGTCAAAAATTGAGAATGACACAAGTATTGGTCTTCACAAAGTTCGCTGCTTCAGTGTTATGAGATATTTTTGTCAGATGTTACTATGGTATACTGAAGTATAATTACAAGCATTCCATACGTGTCAAAGGCTTTTATTGACAATTACATTAAGTTTATGCAACGAGTCAATATTTGCAGTGTTGACCCTTCTTTTTCAAGACCTCTGCAATCCGCCCTGGCATGCTGTCAATTAACTTCTGGGCCACATCCTGACTGATGGGATCCCCTAGAAGTTTTTGGTGAGGGAGGCCCTGCTCTCTACTCTCCCAGATGTTTAGTTCATTACATTCCGATCTCCTCTGCATTATTGTAGCCATTTGCTACAGCCTGTCAACTATGCCTCTGCCTATCCCTGTTCTCTCCTCTCTGCACAGGCTACACAAACGCCCCCACACCGCGTGGCTGCTGCCTCTCTAACCTGGTGGTCCCTGCACGCACCCCACACCTGGAGTTCCAGGTCTCAGGCAGCCTCTGGAACTGCCGTTCTGCTGCCAACAAAGCTGACTTCATCCCAGCCTATGCTAATCTCCAGTCCCTCGACTTCCTGGCGCTGACGGAAACATGGATTACCACTGAAAACACTGCTACTCCTACTGCTCTCTCCTCGTCTGACCATGTGTTCTCGCATACCCCGAGAGCATCTGGTCAGAGGGGTGGTGGCACAGGAATCCTCATCTCTCCCAAGTGGACATTCTCAATTTTTCCCCTAACCCATCTGTCTATCTCCTCATTTGAATTCCATGCTGTCACAGTCACTAGCCCATTTAAGCTTAATATCCTTGTCATCTATCGCCCTCCAGGTTCCCTTGGAGAGTTCATCAATGAGCTTGACGCCTTGATAAGTTCCTTTCCTGAGGATGGCTCACCCCTCACAGTTTTGGGGGGATTTCAACCTCCCTATGTCCACATTTGACTCATTTCTCTCTGCCTCCTTCTTTCCACTCCTCTCCTCTTTTGACCTCACCCTCTCACCGTCCCCCCTACTCACAAGGCAGGCAATACGCTTGACCTCATCTTTACTAGATGCTGCTCTTCTACTAATCTCACTGCAACTCCCCTCCATGTCTCCGACCACTACTTTGTTTCCTTTTCTCTCTCGCTCTCCTCCCACACTACTCACTCTGCCCCTACACAGATGGTAATGCGCCGCCGCAACCTTCGCTCTCTCTCTCCCACTACTCTCTCCTCTTCCATCCTATCATCTCTTCCCTCTGCTCAATCCTTCTCCCTCCAATCTCCTGATTCTGCCTCCTCAACCCTCCTCTCCTCCCTTTCTGCATCCTTTGACTCTCTGTGTCCCTTATCCTCCCGGCCGGCTCGGTCCTCCCCTCCAGCTCCGTGGCTTGATGACTCATTGCGAGCTCACAGAAAAGAGCTCCGGGCAGCGGAGCGGAAATGGAAGAAAACTAAACTCCCCTGCCGACCTGGCATCTTTTCACTCCCTCCTCTCTACATTTTCTTCATCTGTTTCTGCTGCTAAGGCCACTTTCTACCACTCTAAATTCCAAGCATCTGCCTCTAACCCTAGGAAGCTCTTTGCCACATTTTCCTCCCTGCTGAATCCTCCCCCTCCTCTCTCTCTGTGGATGACTTCGTCAACCACTTTGAAAAGAAGGTTGACGACATTCGATCCTCGTTTGTTAAGTCTAATGACACTGCTGGTCCTACTCACACTGCCCTACCCTATGCTTTGACTTCTTTCTCCCCTCTCTCTCCAGATAAAATCCTGCGACTTGTGACTGCAGGCCGCCCAACAACCTGCCCGCTTGACCCCATCCCCTCCTCTCTTCTCCAGACCATCTCCGGTGACCTTCTCCCCTACCTCACCTCGCTGATCAACTCATCCTTGACCGCTGGCCATGTCCCTTCCGTCTTCAAGAGAGCGAGAGTTGCTCCCCTTCTCAAAAAACCAACACTCGATCCCACTGATGTCAACAACTACAGACCAGTATCCCTTCTTTCTTTTCTTTCCAAAACTATTGAGCGTGCCGTCTTTAGCCAACTCTCTTGCTATCTCTCTCAGAATGACCTTCTTGATCCAAACCAGTCAGGTTTCAGGACTGGTCATTCAACTGAGACTGCTCTTCTCTGTGTCACGGAGGCTCTCCGCACTGCTAAAGCTAACTCTCTCTCCTCTGCTCTTGTCCTTCTAGACCTGTCTGCTGCCTTCGATACTGTGAACCATCAGATCCTCCTCTCCACCCTCTCCGAGCTGGGCATCTCCGGCGCAGCTCACTCCTGGATTGCGTCCTACCTGACCGGTCGCTCCTACCAAGTGGCGTGGCGAGAAGCTGTCTCCGCACCACGTGCTCTCACCACTGGTGTCCCCCAGGGCTCAGTTCTAGGCCCTCTCCTTTTCTCCCCTATACACCAAGTCACTTGGCTCTGTCATATCCTCACATGGCCTCTCCTATCATTGCTACGCTGACGATACACATCTAATCTTCTCCTTTCCCCCTTCTGATAACCAGGTGGCGAATCGCATCTCTGCATGTCTGGCAGACATATCAGTATGGATGACGGATCACCACCTCAAGCTGAACCCTGGCAAGACGGAGCTGCTCTTCCTCCCGGGGAAGGACTGCCCGTTCCATGATCTCGCCATCACGGTTGACAACTCCGCTGTGTCCTCCTCCCAGAGTGCGAAGAGCCTAGGCGTGACCCTGGACAACACCCTGTCGTTCTCCGCCAACATCAAGGCGGTGACCCGCTCCTGCAGGTTCATGCTCTACAACATCCGGAGAGTACGACCCTGCCTTACACAGGAAGCGGCACAGGTCCTAATCCAGGCACTTGTCATCTCCCGTCTGGACTACTGCAACTCGCTGTTGGCTGGCCTCCCCTGCCTGTGCCATTAAACCCCTACAACTCATCCAGAATGCCGCAGCCCGTCTGGTGTTCAACCTTCCCAAGTTCTCTCACGTCACCCCCCTCCTCCGCACACTCCACTGGCTTCCAGTTGAAGCTCGCATCCGCTACAAGACCATGGTGCTTGCCTATGGAGCAGTGAGGGGAACGGCACCTCTGTACCTTCGGGCTCTGATCAGTCCCTACACCCAAACGAGGGCATTGCGTTCATCCACCTCTGGCCTGCTGGCTCCCTTCCTCTGCGGAAGCATAGTTCCCGCTCAGCCCAGTCAAAACTGTTCGCTGCTCTGGCACCCCAATGGTGGAACAAGCTCCCCTCACGACGCCAGGACAGCGGAGTCACTCACCACCTTCCGGAGACATTTGAAACCCCACCTCTTTAAGGAATACCTGGGATAGGATAAAGTAATCCTTCTACCCCCCCAAAAATTGTAAAGTGGTTATCCCACTGGCTATAGGGTGAACGCACCAATTTGTGAGTCGCTCTGGATAAGAGCGTCTGCTAAATGACGTAAATGTGCCCTTGAGCAAGGCACTTAACCCTAATTGCTCCTGTAAGTCGCTCTGGTTAAGAGCGTCTGCTAAATGACTAAAATGTAAATGTAAATGTAAATGATGGCAGCCCATTCTTGCATAATCAATGCTTGGAGTTTGTCAGAATTTGGTTTTTTTTGTTTGTCCACCCGCCTCTTGAGGATTGACCACAAGTTCTCAATGGGATTAAGGTCTGGGGAGTTTCCTGGCCATGGACCCAAAATGTTGATGTTTTGTTCCCCGAGCCACTTATTTATCACTTTTGCCTTATGGCAAGGTGCTCCATCAAGCTGGAAAAGGCATTGTTCGTCACCAAACTGTTCTTGGATGGTTGGGAGAAGTTGCACTTGGAGGATGTGTTGGTACCATTCTTTATTCATGGCTGTGTTCTTAGGCAAAATTGTGAGTGAGCCCACTCCCTTGTCTGAGAAGCAACCCCACACATGAATGGTCTCAGGATGCTTTACTGTTTTTCCTGGAGAGAAGTGGCTTCCTCGCTGCCCTTCTTGACACCAGGCCATCCTCCAAAAGTCTTCGCCTCACTGTAAGTGCAGATGCACTCACACCTGCCTGCTGCCATTCCTGAGCAAGTTCTGCACTGGTGGTGCCCCGATCCCGCAGCTGAATCAACTTTAGGAGATAGTCCTGGCGCTTGCTGGACTTTCTTGGGTGCCCTGATACCTTCTTCACAACAATTGAACCTCTCTCCTTGAAGTTATTGATGGTCCGATAAATGGTTGAGTTAGGTGCAATCTTACTAGCAGCAATATCCTTGCCTGTGAAGCCCTTCTTGTGCAAAGCAATGATGACGGCACGTGTTTCCTTGCAGGTAACCATGGTTAACAGAGTTAGAACAATGATTTCAAGCACCACCCTCCTTTTAAAGCTTCCAGTCTGTTATTCTAACTCAATCAGCATGACAGAGTGATCTCCAGCCTTGTCCTCGTCAACACTCTCACCTGTGTTAACGAGAGAATCACTGACATGATGTCAGCTGGTCCTTTTGTGGCAGTGCTGAAATGCAGTGGAAAAGTTTTTTGGGATTAAGTTCATTTTCATGGCAAAGAGGGACTTTGCAATTAATTGCAATTCATCTGATCACTCTTCATGACATTCTGGAGTATATGCAAATTGCCATCATCAAAACTGAGGCAGCAGACTTTGTGAAAATTAATATTTGTGTCATTCTCAAAACTTTTGATCACGACTGTAGGCTCTGTATCTGTATGCTGTGGGCGTGTGATAAAAAATAATCTTAACAACTCTCTTATCCAGAGAGTCAACTGCATCGCAGTGCTAGCTGTGCCACTAGAGATCCTGGTTCGAATCCAGGCTCTGTCGTAGCCGGCCGCGACCGGGAGACCCATGGGGCGGCGCACAATTGGCCCAGCGTCGTCCAGGGTAGGGGAGGGAATGGCCGGCAGGGATGTAGCTCAGTTGGTAGAGCATGGTGTTTGCAATGCCAGGGTTGTGGGTTTGACAATCCTGAACAGCGCCGGAGAAGATGGCTGCCGTTTTACAGCCCTCTAACCAATTGTACTATTATGTGTGTTTTTCCGCGTTATTTGTAATTTATTTTGTACATAATGTTTCTGCCATCGTCTCTTATAACCAAAAAGAGCTTCTGGATATCAGGACAGCGATTACTCACCTCGCATTGGACGAAGATTTTTTCTTCAACGAGGCGGCCGCGAAGGATATCATACAGACACCCGACAAGGCCCAAATCCCCGTCATTCGCGTGAGGAAGAGACGGAGATATCGCGGACGCAGATCGGGGTGCCTTGTAAGGATCCGACGGCGAGCGAGTAAACTGCCTCTTCCATCAATCCTATTAGCCAACGTTCAATCTTTTGAGAATAAAATGGACGATTTAAGATTACGGTTATCCTACCAACGGGACATTAAAAACTGTAATATCTTATGTTTCACGGAGTCGTGGCTGAACGACAACAATGATAACATTCAGCTAGCAGGCTATACGCTACATCGGCAGGACAGAACGGCTGACTCTGGTAAGACAAGGGGTGGCGGTCTGTGTATATTTGTAAACAACAGCTGGTGCACAAAATCAAATACTAAGGAAGTCTCGAGGTTTTGCTCGCCTGAGGTAGAGTATCTTATGATAAGCTGTAGACCACACTATTTACCAAGAGAGTTTTCATCTATATTTTTCATAGCTGTCTATTTACCACCACAAACCAATGCTGGCATTAAGATTGCACTGAATGAGTTGTACAAGGCCATTAATCAACAGGAAAACGCTCATCCAGATGCAGCGCTCCTAGTGGCCGGGGACTTTAATGCAGGGAAACTTAAATCCGTTCTACCTAATTTCTACCAGCATGTTAAATGTGCAACCAGAGGGGGAAAAACTCTAGACCACCTTTACTCCACACACAGAGACGCATACAAAGCTCTCCCTCGCCCTCCATTTGGCAAATCTGACCATAACTCTATCCTCCTGATTCCTGCTTATAAGCAAAAACTGAAGCAGGAAGCACCAGTGATTCGGTTAATAAAAAAGTGGTCAGATGACGCAGATGCTAAGCTACAGGACTGTTTTGCTAGCACAGACTGGAACATGTTCCGGGATTCTTCAGACAGCATTGAGGAGTACACCACATCAGTCACTGGCTTCATCAATAAGTGCATCGATGATGTCGTCCCCACAGTGACCGTACGTACATATCCCAACCAGAAGCCATGGATTACAGGAAACATCCGCACTGAGCTAAAGGGTAGAGCTGCCGCTTTCAAGGAACGGGACTCTAACCCGGACGCTTATAAGAAATCCCGCTATGACCTCCGACGAACCATCAAACAGGCAAAGAGTCAATACAGGTCTAAGATTGAATCATACTACACTGGCTCTGACGCTCGTCGGATGTGGCAGGGCTTGAAAACTATTACAGACTACAAAGGGAAGCACAGCCGCGAGCTGCCCAGTGACACAAGCCTACCAGACGAGCTAAACCACTTCTATGCTCGCCGAGGCAAGCAACACTGAAGCATGCATGAGAGCACCAGCTGTTCCAGATGACTATGTGATCACGCTCTCCGTAGCCGATGTGAGTAAGACTTTTAAGCAGGTCAACATTCACAAGGCCGCAGGGCCAGACGGATTACCAGGACGTGTACTCCGAGCATGTGCTGACCAACTGGCAAGTGTCTTCACTGACATTTTCAACATGTCCCTGACTGAGTCTGTAATACCAACATGTTTCAAGCAGACCACCATAGTCCCCGTGCCCAAGAACTCTAAGATAACCTGCCTAAATGACTACCGACCCGTAGCACTGACGTCTGTAGCCATGAAGTGCTTTGAAAGACTGGTCATGGCTCACATCAACAGCATAATCCCAGAAACCCTAGACCCACTCCAATTTGCATACCGCCCCAACAGATCCACATATGATGCAATCTCTATCGCACTCCACACTGCCCTTTCCCACCTGGACAAGAGGAACACCTACGTGAGAATGCTATTCATTGACTACAGCTCAGCATTCAACACCATAGTGCCCTCTAAGCTCATCACTAAGCTAAGGATCCTGGGACTAAACACCTCCCTCTGCAACTGGATCCTGGACTTCCTGACGGGCCGCCCCCAGGTGGTAAGGGTAGGTAACAACACATCTGCCACACTGATCCTCAACACGGGGGCCCCTCAGGGGTGCGTGCTCAGTCCCCTCCTGTACTCTCTGTTCACCCATGACTGCATGGCCAGGCACGACTCCAACACCATCATTAAGTTTGCCGACGACACAACAGTGGTAGGCCTGATCACCGACAACGATGAGACAGCCTATAGGGAGGAGGTCAGAGATCTGGCCGTGTGGTGCCAGGACAACAACCTCTCCCTCAACGTGACCAAGACAAAGGAGATGATTGTGGACTACAGGAAAAAAAAGAGGACTGAGCACGCCCCCATTCTCATCGACGGGCTGTAGTGGAACAGGTTGAGAGCTTCAAGTTCCTTGGTGTCCACATCACCAACGAACTATCATGGTCCAAACACACCAAGAGAGTCGTGAAGAGGGCACGACAAAGCCTATTCCCCCTCAGGAGACTAAAAAGATTTGGCATGGGTCCTCAGATCCTCAAAAAATTATACAGCTGCACCATCGAGAGCATCCTGACTGGTTGCATCACCGCCTGGTATGGCAACTGCTTGGCCTCCGACCGCAAGGCACTACAGAGGGTAGTGCGTACGGCCCAGTACATCACTGGGGCAAAGCTTCCTGCCATCCAGGACCTCTATACCAGGCGGTGTCAGAGGAAGGCCCTCAAAATTGTCAAAGACTCCAGCCACCCTAGTCATAGACTGTTCTCTCTGCTACCGCACGGCAAGCGGTACCGGAGTGCCAAGTCTAGGTCCAAAAGACTTCTCAACAGCTTCTACCCCCAAGCCATAAGACTCCTGAACAGCTAATCATGGCTACCCGGACTATTTGCACTGCCCCCCCACCCCATCCTTTTTACGCTGCTGCTACTCTGTTAATTATTTATGCATAGTCACTTTACCTCTACCCACATGTACATATTACCTCAACTACCTCAACTAGCCGGTGCCCCGCACATTGACTCTGCAACGGTACCCCCCTGTATATATAGCCTCCCTACTGTCACTTTATTTTACTTCTGCTCTTTTTTTTCTCAACACTTTTTTTGTTGTTGTTTTATTCTTACTTTTTTGTTTAAAATAAATGCACTGTTGGTTAAGGGCTGTAAGTAAGCATTTCACTGTAATGTCTGCACCTGTTGTATTCGGCGCATGTGACCAATAAAATTTGATTTGATTTGATTTGATTTGATTCCCACAGGGGGCCAGTATGTAAAAATAATGTATGCACTCACAAACTGTAAGTTGCTCTGGATAAGAGCGTCTGCTAAATGACGTAATTGGCAATTACATTAAGTTTATGCAAAGAGTCAATATTTGCAGTGTTGACCCCACTTTTTCAAGAGCTCTGCAATCCGCCCTGGCATGCTGTCAATTAACTTCTGGGCCACATCCTGACTGATGGCAGCCCATTCTTGCATAATCAATGCTTGGAGTTTGTCAGAATTTGGTTTTTTTTGTTTGTCCACCCGCCTCTTGAGGATCGACCACAAGTTCTCAATGGGATTAAGGTCTGGGGAGTTCCCTGGCCATGGACCCAAAATGTTGATGTTTTGTTCCCTGAGCCACTTAGTTATCACTTTTGCCTTATGGCAAGGTGCTCCATCATGCTGGAAAAGGCATTGTTCGTCACCAAACTGTTCTTGGATGGTTGGGAGAAGTTGCTCTTGGAGGATGTGTTGGTACCATTCTTTATTCATGGCTGTGTTCTTAGGCAGAATTGTGAGTGAGCCCACTCCCTTGGCTGAGAAGCAACCCCACACATGAATGGTCTCAGGATGCTTTACTGTTGGCATGACACAGGACTGATGGTAGCGCTCACCTTGTCTTCTCCGGACAAGCTTTTTTCCAGATACCCCAAACAATCGGAAAGGGGATTCATCAGAGAAAATGACTTTACCCCTGTCCTCAGCAGTCCAATCCCTGTAACTTTTGCAGAATATCAGTCTGTCCCTGATGTTTTTCCTGGAGAGAAGTGGCTTCCTCTCTGCCCTTCTTGACACCAGGCCATCCTCCAAAAGTCTTCGCCTCACTGTGCGTGCAGATGCACTCACACCTGCCTGCTGCCATTCCTGAGCAAGCTCTGCACTGGTGGTGCCCCGATCCCGCAGCTGAATCAATTTTAGGAGACGGTCCTGGCGCTTTAGGAGACGGTCCTGGCGCTTTAGGAGACGGTCCTGGCGCTTTAGGAGACGGTCCTGGCGCTTGCTGGACTTTCTTGGGCGCCCTAAAGCCTTCTTCACAACAATTGAACCTCTCTCCTTTAAGTTATGATGAAGTTATGATGATCCGATAAATGGTTGATTTAGGTGCAATCTTACTAGCAGCAATATCCTTGCCTGTGAAGCCCTTTTTGTACAAAGCAATGATGACGGCACGTGTTTCCTTGCAGGTAACCATGGTTAACAGAGTTAGAACAATGATTTCAAGCACCACCCTCCTTTTAAATCTTCCAGTCTGTTATTATAACTCAATCAGCATGACAGAGTGATCTCCAGCCTTGTCCTCGTCAACACTCTCACCTGTGTTAAGATAATCACTGACATGATGTCAGCTGGTCCTTTTGTGGCAGGGCTGAAATGCAGTGGAAATGTTTTTGGGGGATTAAGTTCATTTTCATGGCAAAGAGGGACTTCGCAATTAATTGCAATTAATCTGATCACTATTCATAACATTCTGGAGTATATGCAAATTGCCATCATAAAAACTGAGGCAGCAGACTTTGTGAAAATTAATATTTGTCATTCTCAAAACTTTTGACCACGACAGTATGTGTGCCATTCAGAGGGTGAATGGGAAAGACAAAACATTTAAGTGCCTTTGAACGGGGTATGGTAGTAGGTGCCAGGCACACCGGTTTGTGTCAAGAACTGCAGCGCTGCTGGGATTTTCACTCTCAACAGTTTCCTGTGTGCATCAAGAATGGTCCACCACCCAAAGGACATCCAGCCAACTTGACACTGTGGGAAGCATTGAAGTCAACATGGGCCAGCATCCCTGTGGAACACTTTCCACCCCTTGTAGATTCCATGACCCAACAAATTGAGGCTGTCCTGAGGGCAAAGGGGGGTGCAACTCAATATTCTTAATGTTTTGTGCACTCAGCGTAGTATGGATTCATTGTGCTTCTCACAGAATGCTTTTAAAAGACTCCTTCACACACTTTCACTTTAAGAAAATGTTTTGTTTTGATGCATTTGCAGAAAGGTTTAGACTTACATCATATAAAAACCGTTAGATCATAGAGGAACGTCATCATAGACCAACTGCATTTTAATCAGTCTATGATGAGTCCCCTGTAGCTCAGTTGGTAGAGCATGGCGCTTGCAACGTCAGGGTTGTGGGTTCGTTTCCCACGGGGGGCCAGTATGAAAACGTTTGCACTAACTGTAAGTCGCTCTGGATAAGAGCGTCTGCTAAATGACTAAAATGTACACTCCTTTTCTCCCTTGTAACAGTTTGTTTCATTTATACAGTGTCAGAGACAGAAGTGGTACGCGATTCAGAAAAAATCCCCCCTGAGGTCACACACACACAAGCGCGCTACACACATGCTTGGTCTCCAGATGGATGGAAGTGGGATCAAACGCTTCATAATTAGAAGCATATAATTTACCAAACATTACGCCATTAAAGATGGCAGCTCGGTTTCCACAAGCAAAACTAACTTCATGAGTGGCTAACCATAATTTGGGGTTCCACTGCAGTTGTGTCTGTCTGTCTGTCTGTCTGTTTCTGTGTGTGTGTGTGTGTGTGGCTCAAGAGTTGTAGAGGAGAAAATGGTTGGTAGGTATTCTGCCCTGGAATTGCATTCCCTTGCTAAACTAGACAGAAAGCTAACAACTGAGTCTTCAATAAAACTTCCAAGGCGTGACTTTTATTGAACGAATGTATTGAAAACGTTTATGTTGTGAAACTGCAAAATACAGAATATAATATACTTTAGTATTCAATTCACATTGACATACTGTTGCTGTACATTATACATTTCAAGTTGAAGTTGCATAAATACAAAGCATTGCCAAGGTACCATGTATCTGACATGACGCCAAACCAGATAGATATTGGTAGCAGCTAGCCAACTCCTTTCGTTACTCTAATAATGTGCAAACACCTCTGTACAATAACAAAGCATATTACACTAGAAACTGTAACAAACTATTATAGTATGTTTAACAATTCGCTTACGTGACGCACGAGCAAACTGATAAAGCTGACGGCATACATGAAAGGTAGGGTCATTTGCGTGATTAAATGTAACCAACTAACATCGATAAGTAAGCAATTCTATCAATAACAATATTTATCATCGCTAGCTATATGTTTGAATTGAACAAATATTTTCCGACTCTGAAGCGTGACAAGAAATAGCTGCACAAAAAGACTTGTACCATCGCGTTGTTTTTTTGCTGCTTGTCTGCGTGCAGAATGACTACTCTACCCTACTTCCGGTTTCTGCGCAGCCTTTCTAAGTACCTGAAAGCTCCACTAGGGGGAGACAAACACCATGGAACAAAATGAAAGTCACTCAACCACTATAACAACATCATCTGTTACCTTCTAACAGGATGGCAGCACAGTAGGTTTAGCATGAGGGGCAAGGGGTGGTTAGAGTAAGGTTGGTAGGTTTAGCATGAGGGGCAAGGGGTGGTTAGAGTAGGGTTGGTAGGTTTAGCATGAGGGGCAAGGGGTGGTTAGAGTAGGGTTGGTAGGTTTAGCATGAGGGGCAAGGGGTGGTTAGAGTAGGGTTGGTTGGTTTAGCATGAGGGGCAAGGGGTGGTTAGAGTAAGGTTGGTTGGTTTAGCATGAGGGGCAAGGGGTGGTTAGAGTAGGGTTGGTTGGTTTAGCATGAGGGGCAAGGGGTGGTTAGAGTAGGGTTGGTTGGTTTAGCATGAGGGGCAAGGGGTGGTTAGAGTAGGGTTGGTTGGTTTAGCGTGAGGGCCAAGGGGTGGTTAGAGTAGGGTTGGTAGGTTTAGCATGAGGGGCAAGGGGTGGTTAGAGTAGGGTTGGTTGGTTTAGCGTGAGGGCCAAGGGGTGGTTAGAGTAGGGTTGGTAGGTTTAGCATGAGGGGCAAGGGGTGGTTAAAGTAAGGTTGGTTGGTTTAGCGTGAGGGCCAAGGGGTGGTTAGAGTAGGGTTGGTAGGTTTAGCATGAGGGGCAAGGGGTGGTTAAAGTAAGGTTGGTAGGTTTAGCATGAGGGCCAAGGGGTGGTTAGAGTAGGGTTGGTAGGTTTAGCATGAGGGGCAAGGGGTGGTTAGAGTAGGGTTGGTTGGTTTAGCATGAGGGGCAAGGGGTGGTTAAAGTAAGGTTGGTTGGTTTAGCATGAGGGGCAAGGGGTGGTTAAAGTAAGGTTGGTTGGTTTAGCGTGAGGGCCAAGGGGTGGTTAGAGTAGGGTTGGTAGGTTTAGCATGAGGGCCAAGGGGTGGTTAGAGTAGGGTTGGTTGGTTTAGCATGAGGGCCAAGGGGTGGTTAGAGTAGTGTTGGTTGGTTTAGCGTGAGGGCCAAGGGGTGGTTAGAGTAGGGTTGGTAGGTTTAGCATGAGGGCCAAGGGGTGGTTAGAGTAGGGTTGGTTGGTTTAGCATGAGGGGCAAGGGGTGGTTAGAGTAGGGTTGGTTGGTTTAGCATGAGGGCCAAGGGGTGGTTAGAGTAGGGTTGGTTGGTTTAGCATGAGGGCCAAGGGGTGGTTAGAGTAGGGTTGGTTGGTTTAGCATGAGGGCCAAGGGGTGGTTAGAGTAGGGTTGGTAGGTTTAGCATGAGGGCCAAGGGGTGGTTAGAGTAGGGTTGGTTGGTTTAGTGTGAGGGGTAGGGGCTCCATGAAATGATGACCTCTTCCTAAATATTTGGTCAAATAATTAATTTTGTGTATGGTTTCCTAGAAACAAAAGGTAGCTCCATTTCCCCCTTAGGATCAACTTCCACGCTCTCCCCTACCTTAAACCAGGAAAGCAGTTCATGTGGTGTTTAGTCATACTTTTGGTATTTTGTACCAGTGTCCCTCTCTATACAGAGGCATTGTCTTCAAGCTATGGAAGATGGCAAAACATTTCATAATAATAATAACTGATTGGACTTTCATGACACTTTTCTAGACACCCAAAGCTCTTTATCTTTTAAAGGGAAACTCACCACCCGAACCCCACTCTATACAGGGGTAACTCACCACCCTAACCCCACTCTATACAGGGGAAACTCACCACCCTAACCCCACTCTATACAGGGGAAACTCACCACCCTAACCCCACTCTATACAGGGGAAACTCACCACCCTAACCCCACTCTATACAGGGGAAACTCACCACCCTAACCCCACTCTATACAGGGGAAACTCACCACCACCCTAACCCCACTCTATACACGGGAAACTCACCACCCTAACCCCACATACATACCCTTGCAATAAGTGCCATTCATCTTTAGTGACCAAAGAGTTGGGACACCCATCTTCTTCAATTTTATTGAGGAACATTCCATTGTTAGTTAGCTAATACTTCAGCATTATTCAAATGAAATTAATGTTGTTTAAGTGCCCACGCACGTCTACAACTCAATCATCAAGTTTGCCGATGACATAAGAGTGGTAGGCCTGATTCCCAACAACGCCAAGACAACCTATAGGGAGGAGGTGAGGGCCCTGGCGGAGTGGTGCCAGGAAAATAACCTTTCCCTCATTTACATTTACATTTAAGTCATTTAGCAGACGCTCTTATCCAGAGCGACTTACAGGAGCAATTAGGGTTAAGTGCCTTGCTCAAGGGCACATCGACAGATTTTTCACCTAGTCGGCTCGGGGATTAGAACCAGCAACCTTTCAGTTACTGGCACTACGCTCTAAACAACTAAGCTACCTGCCGCCCTCAATGTCAAAAAAATGAAGGAGCTGATTGTGGACTTCAGAGAGAGAGAGTACGCCCCCTATCTACATCGACGGGGCCGCAGTGGAGAGGGTGAAAAGCTTCAAGTTCCTCGGTGTGCACATCACTGACAACCTGAAATGGTCCACCCACACAGAAAGGAGGCTGAAGAAATGTGGCTTGGCCCCTAAGAACCTCACCAACTTCTACAGGTGAATCAAAGCTGGGACTGAGAGACTGAAAAACAGCTTCTATCGCCATCAGACTGTTATATAGTCACCACTAGCCGGCCTCCACCCAGTACCTTGCCCTGAACTTAGTCACTGTCACTAGCCAGCTAACACCCGGTACTCTACCCTGCACCTTAGAGACACTGATCACTTTAATAATGTTTGCATACTGTTTTACCCACTTCATATGTATATACTGTATTCTAGTCATGGTTCATCCTATATAACTACTGCTGTCCTCTTCATATGTATATACTGTATTCTAGTCATGGCTCATCCTATATAACTACTGCTGTCCACTCCATATGTATATACTGTATTCTAGTCATGGTTCATCCTATATAACTACTGCTGTCCACTTCATATGTATATACTGTATTCTAGTCATGGCTCATCCTATATAACTACTGCTGTACACACCTTATACTGTCCATAATGTCTATACACACCCTCATATACATATATATTTATATTCCGGACTCTGACATTGCTCGTTCTGATATTTCTTAATTCCTTCCTTTTAATTTTTTGGGATTTTGTGTGTATTGTTTTGTATTGTTAGATATTACTGTACTGTTGGAGTTAGAAACACAAGCATTTCACTGCACCTGAGATAACATCTGCAAAATATAAATGCCACCAATACAATTTGATTTGGTATAAATTACAGGGATCTGTCTTTAAACTTATTGCCTTCTTGTTCATTTTATATTTCTCTTTGGTCTTTGTTTGTCTGTCTGTCCCTTTATGGCATTAATACGTCTTTGTGCCCACAACTTGAAAGGGAACACCATTGAATGGGAGACTTTTACTCTCCCAGCTGAGTTGTTTTCCTGCCAAAGCCTGTGCATCTGTTGAAGGTCAAGAATGTTATATATTATATTAGAATGAAAGGCAGGAAACAAATACAATAATTCTTCAAATAGAGTAATCCCTTATGCTAGTTAGCTCATTTTAGATGTGAGCAGCAAAAGTTAGCAACTATTTATCTAAAAAAGAAAATACACCTTTCTCTTTAGCCCAAAACTCTTGTCCTTTCTCAATGTTCTGAATTTTAGTGAAGTTGCCAATTCTTGTTCCTGAATGCATTTACTTATTTGGTCCTCAACTTGAACTCAAGATACGCCATTTTGAAAATGCTGCATTTCTCTTCTTCTTCTTCAGTTTAATGGCAGTTGGCATCCAATATGTTGCATTACCGCCCCCAACTAAAATATACATAATGGGAAAAGGGGAAATGGGAAAAATAAAATACAAATGTGACCGACCGGCTCGATTCGGTATTATGTAACAAAATTTGAAATTGTATTTTTTACATTGGATAAAAGTAGAGACTCAGAGCTAGAAAATTGTATATCATACACTACAGTTGAGGGACAATGGGAAAGTAATTCTGCTTTGAAAGTTGATAAACTTGTAACCTCACTTTTGAGAAAATGGCCCTAGAATGTTTTGGTACCTACTGGAGAGCTCTTCTTTGTCTACACCCATTCAGCATCGTTCACACCCTCTTAAGACTTAGCCCCACCCATCTCTTTAAGGATTCACATGTGAGGCCATGTGCTAAACAGAGTGAGTAGTGTACTAAACAACCAAAGATTTCAAGACTAAAGGCTGGTTTATACTACGGGTGTGTTCGTAAATTTAATCTGGAGTGCCAGAGTATGCTCAGAGTGCGCTCCGGGCGTTCGTAAACTCAAAAGTGTTATCAGATTGTCCGTTCGTAAATTCTGAGCGTTTCGCTCTCGGAGCGTTAAGAATGCACACTGGACGCTCTGGCCGAGGAGTAGGGTTGATCCGAGCGTTCTGACCTAACAACAGAAGTCAAACACCCAAGCTAACTGGCTAACGTTGGCTAGCTTGCTAGCTACTTCCAGACACAAATGAGAGAACAGCTCACACTGACCATTTTACTCGCCCTAGCAGAGCTGGTTAGGCTGTTTTTAAGTTATCCAGAGCATTGGTGAGTGCAACGGTGCTGCTGGCAACAATTTAATTACGCTTTTTTGTCAATGTTTACAGACACCAGCCATATTCAACGGGTGTTGAGCATTGGTAAATTTGTCAGTTATTCTGCGCTCTTGCACACTCAGACGAGAGTGCTCTGAAATCAGAGTAGATAGCCAGAGCAAATGTACCAGCTACGTCTATCGACAGTTGTCGCAGTGACACCATGAACATTCTATTGAAATGGTTACTTGCATAGTGGAGTCTTTTGTTTAGACATATAGCTAGCTAGCTAAACAATGAACCATAATCCCAACTCATATCGTTACTACCCTGCATCAATCTGCAGTTAGCTAACCAACTAGGTTCAATGTTAGCTAGCTAACATTAAGCTATAACAAGCAATGCAAATGGCTCTGAGATACGAATAATATTACTACACAGATCATACACGTAACGTTAGCTAGGTAGCCAGCCAGCTAACTTTAGCTAGCTAGCTAACAGTACACTAACTTGAAATGAAAATGACTTAATGACAAAATTAGAAATGTGTAATATCTGAAAATGTAGCTAGCTAGACTCTCTTACCCGTATACATGGATGGACGCTTCTCCCTCTCTGACACGGATGCCATGGTTGCCCTTAGTTTGAAGATGTAATCCAGAGACAGGTGTTTTATACAACAGCCTTCTGTGTGTTCTCTTTTTGACTCCCTCTGCATATTTGCAATCAAACGGCAGAATTTTCTCCATCTCCTTAGCTATCATACTCTAATTCCACTGATTTCAAAACTCGGTCCTCCAGAAAGTGGAGAGCAACACTTCTGCAGTTCTACTACGTGAGATCTTTCAAAAAAGCTGTGTTAGAAAGGATTACCTACACATACTGACCATGCTACATGGCAGACCAATCCGAACTCATCTCTCAGCATGTCCAGCCCACTAATTATCTCAGCCAATCATGGCTAGCGGGAAGGTTGCTGTCTTTTTCTGTGGCTAAACCAACTAAGCTCGTAATTTATTAATTTTAGTCGTATTTACAGATGGCATACAAGTTTGTTATTAAGGCACATGAAAGTTCACATGTTCCAGAAGGCATTTCTGCCAAAAAATGCATTTTGATTTTTAAAAAAAGGTTTACGTTCAAATGGCTCTCCTGTGAAGCAGTGACGCGTGACATACACCTAGTTTCCTGAAACGAGTCACAAATATATTTTGAATGACCTTACCAACTAACCCTACTCTCATTAAAACCCACCACCTTGTTCCACTACTTTAACCCTATCTGATCCTACCCCAGGCCAACGACCTGAGAGGATGTGACTCCACCACTCAACACACCCTGTAATCCTTCTGAAGTCAAATCTCGTACCCCCAATTACTTCTCTGTAGCTGCCACCACAACATCTATTTTCTGTGACTTACGTTCCATAACCATTGCTATGAACGCTAAGAAGACAAACTTACTGAAACATATATCACTCATTGGCCTATAACTCTGTTCTGGCACAGATCTACTACTCTCAGGGATCCTCTCAGAATCCCTCACCCTTGATCCATCCTCCTCTACTTTCTTCACTGCCTCAGCATACGACACCTTCTGCACTACTCTGACCCTGGATACCTCAACCTGCCTCTCTCGCATCCTGACCCTGGACACCTCAACCTGCCTCTCTCGCATCCTGACCCTGGACACCTCAACCTGCCTCTCTCGCACCCTGACCCTGGACACCTCAACCTGCCTCTCTCTCACCCTGACCCTGGATACCTCAACCTGCCTCTCTCTCACCCTGACCCTGGACACCTCAAACTGCCTCTCTCACACCCTGACCCTGGCCACCTCAACCTGCCTCTCTCTCCACCGGACACCTCAACCTGCCTCTCTCTCCCCGGACACCTCCGATCCCCAGCATCATGGGCACCCCTACAGTTGACATAAATAAATGTTGTCATAAATGGGCATATCATCATTTTCACAATTTCACAGTATTATTCCAACCTCATAGTGTGGATATATATATAAACACACAGGGAAACATACAGTTATGAATATAACTCCTGTTCCCTGAAGGAGGAAACGAGGTGTAACATACTGTACTATGGCGAGTCAACGACCAATCAAATCCAATCAAATTGTATTTGTCGCATACACATGTTTAGCAGATGTTATTGCGGGTGTAGCGGAATGCTTGTGTTCCTAGCTCCAACAGTGCAGTAATATCTAACAATTCACAAAAAATAATAATAATGGAATTAAGAAATATAGAAACCCCAAACAGTTGACACACACAACTGTTTCCACCGAAGCTACACATTCCTCTGTCCCATGTCCTCCTGCACACTTCCCACATTTTGGAATCTCCCTCCTACACACTGCTGCGACATGACCATAAATGTGACACCTATAACACCGCAGTGGATTTCGCACAAAATCTCTAACAGCATAACTGATATATCCTAACATTACCTTGTCAGGTAAAGACTCTGAATCAAAGGTCAAAAGAACAGACTGTGTCACCTCTGTTTCACCACACTCCCCACCGGATCGGCGTCGCACCAAACGGCAGGAGTCACAAAACACCAGGAATCTTCAACTTAAATTGTTCCACCTCCACACTTAACGCTACCGCGGAAATCACTCCCTTCAATGGTGCCCTGTACCGAAGCGCAAAGCAAGATACAGGTCTTTCCCCAAGTTGCGTCACACGGAGCGCCTGCTGCCTCTGATCTGAAAAAACACAAAACAAACATCACCAGTCCACTTCGGGTTACCTTCACCGACTCAACAGCACCCACCGTCTTTTCCACCCAACCTGAAACCACCCATGGATCAGCCAAAAGGCCTGGTTACACCCTCTTCAAAAATCTCACTCCCACTGGACCAAACGTATCATTATCATAACCATATCCATCAATGCAAGGCTCGGGCTCCGATCTCCTCACAACACCTTCTACCCCTTCCATTTATCCACCAGAACTTCAACTGGCGTCCGGCTCTTCTTCGGCATACCCTCTCCCTTGTAGTCGCTAGCTTCAACAGATCTATCCTCTGCCTCCCTCAGTCTTTTCAACCTCCTCTCTCTTTCCCTCCAATCCTCCTCCCTTAACCAATTACCAGACATACATATTCAACTTTTCAAAGCCGAAATCTCTTTTTAGCCTCCTTAAGAGACATGTTAAGCCCTGTACCTCCACTTCAAACTCGGTAAAGCGTCCTACTCCTAGACATGCTAATCGATGGAAGCTCTCAACTTGTCTGCTACTTAGATCCGGCGTTTCCCTGCGAACCGTAAACCAGCATACTTAATCATCTTGATTGGTCGGGTAGGCGGGCCTTCTGAGCCGGCATACACGTCATCACACTCCCTCATCTGATTGGTCGAGTAGGCGGGCCTTCTGACTTTGTGGATGTGGTAATTACTGACAAAAAGGTCACAGGATGGTGCATCATGCTAGCAGTAGTCAGGATGGTGCATCATGCTAGCAGTAGTCAGGATGGTGCATCATGCTAGCAGTAGTCAGGATGGTGGGTCAGGCTAGCAGTAGTCAGGATCGTGGGTCAGGCTAGCAGTTCTCAGGAAGGTGCATCAGGCTAGCAGTAGTCAGGATGGTGGATCAGGCTAACAGTAGTCAGGATGGTGCATCAGGCTAGCAGTAGTCAGGATGGTGCATCAGGCTAACAGTAGTCAGGATGGTGGATCAGGCTAACAGTAGTCAGGATGGTGCATCAGGCTAGCAGTAGTCAGGATGGTGCATCAGGCTAGCAGTTCTCAGGAAGGTGCATCATGCTAGCAGTAGTCAGGATGGTGCATCAGGCTAGCTGTCATCAGGATGGTGGATTAGGCTAGCAGTAGTCAGGATGGTGCATCAGGCTAGCAGTTCTCAGGATGGTGCATCAGGCTAGCTGTCATCAGGATGGTGGATTAGGCTAGCAGTAGTCAGGATGGTGCATCAGGCTAGCAGTTCTCAGGAAGGTGCATCATGCTAGCAGTAGTCAGGATGGTGGATCAGGCTAAAGTGCAGTGTCAGGATGGTGCATCAGGCTAGCAGCGGTCAGGATGGTGCATCAGGCTAGCAGTAGTCAGGATGGTGGATCTGGCTAGCAGAGGTCAGGGTGGTGCATCAGGTTAGCAGTAGTCAGGATGGTGGATCAGGCTAGCAACAGTCAGGATGGTCTATCAGGTGATCTACTGAGATCTATTCTTCTAGCCATGGTAGCCAAAATAATGGGCAACTGGGCATTTTTATACATCACTCAAAGCATGATGGGATGTTGATTGCTTAATTAACTCAGTAACCACACCTGTGTTGAAGCACCTGCTGTCAATATACTTTGTTTCCATTATATTTGCAGTTTCTGCATCTGCAGAGGAAGCAGAGTTTGTTCAGTTCAGTCTCCATCTAGAACTCTCTCATCCTCACTCCCCTGTTCCCTCTCTCTGTTCCCTCTCTGTTCCTACAGCATCTTCAGCACCCCTACTTCCTGCAGCACCTTCAGCACCCCTACTTCCTGCAGCACCTTCAGCACCCCTACTTCCTGCAGCACTTTCAGCACCCCTACTTCCTGCAGCACCTTCAGCACCCCTACTTCCTGTAGCACCTCCAGCAACCCTACTTCCTGCAGCATCTTCAGCACCCCTACTTCCTGCAGCACCTTCAGCACCCCTACTTCCTGCAGCAACTTCAGCACCCCTACTTCCTGCAGCACCTTCAGCACCCCTACTTCCTGCAGCACCTTCAGCACCCCTACTTCCTGCAGCACCTTCAGCACCCCTACTTCCTGCAGCACCTTCAGCACCCCTACTTCCTGCAGCACTTTCAGCACCCCTACTTCCTGTAGCACCTTCAGCACCCCTAATTCCTGTAGCACCTCCAGCAACCCTACTTCCTGCAGCACCTTCAGCACCCCTACTTCCTGCAGCACCTTCAGCACCCCTACTTCCTGCAGCACCTTCAGCAACCCTACTTCCTGTAGCACCTTCAGCACCCCTACTTCCTGTAGCACCTCCAGCAACCCTACTTCCTGCAGCACCTTCAGCACCCCTACTTCCTGCAGCACCTTCAGCACCCCTACTTCCTGCAGCACCTTCAGCACCCCCTACTTCCTGCAGCACCTTCAGCACCCCTACTTCCTGTAGCACCTTCAGCACCCCTACTTCCTGTAGCACCTCCAGCAACCCTACTTCCTGCAGCACCTTCAGCACCCCTACTTCCTGCATCACCTTCAGCACCCCTACTTCCTGTAGCACCTTCAGCACCCCTACTTCCTGTAGCACCTCCAGCAACCCTACTTCCTGCAGCACCTTCAGCACCCCTACTTCCTGCAGCACCTTCAGCACCCCTACTTCCTGCAGCACCTTCAGCACCCCTACTTCCTGCAGCACCTTCAGCACCCCTACTTCCTGTAGCACCTTCAGCACCCCTACTTCCTGTAGCAACTTCAGCACCCCTACTTCCTGTAGCACCTTCAGCACCCCTACTTCCTGTAGCATCTTCAGCACCCCTACTTCCTGTAGCACCTTCAGCACCCCTACTTCCTGCAGCACCTTCATTACCCTACTTCCTACAGCACCTTCAGCACCCCTACTTCCTGCAGCACCTTCAGCACCCCTACTTCCCGCAGCACCTTCAGCACCCCTACTTCCCGCAGCACCTTCAGCACCCCTACTTCCCGCAGCACCTTCAGCACCCCTACTTCCTGTAGCGCCTTCAGCACCCCTACTTCCTGTAGCACCTTCAGCAACACTACTTCCTGCAGCACCTTCAGCACCCCTACTTCCTGCAGCACCTTCAGCACCCCTACTTCCTGTAGCACCTTCAGCACCCCTACTTCCTGCAGCACCTTCAGCACCCCTACTTCCTGCAGCACCTTCAGCACCCCTACTTCCTGCAGCACCTTCGCACCCCCTTTAGCACCTACCCTTCCTGTAGCACCTTCAGCACCCCTACTTCCTGCAGCACCTTCAGCACCCCTACTTCCTACTGCACCTTCAGCACCCCTACTTCCTGCAGCACCTTCAGCACCCCTACTTCCCGCAGCACCTTCAGCACCCCTACTTCCTGTAGCACCTTCAGCACCCCTACTTCCTGTAGCACCTTCAGCACCCCTACTTCCTGTAGCACCTTCAGCACCCCTACTTCCTGCAGCACCTTCAGCAACACTACTTCCTGCAGCACCTTCAGCACCCCTACTTCCTGCAGCACCTTCAGCACCCCTACTTCCTGTAGCACCTTCAGCACCCCTACTTCCTGTAGCACATTCAGCACCCCTATTCCTGTAGCACTTTCATCACCCCTACTTCCTACAGCACCTTCAGCACCCCTACTTCCTGTAGCACTTTCAGCACCCCTACTTACTACAGCACCTTCAGCACCCCTACTTCCTGCAGTACCTTCAGCACCCCTACTTCCTGCAGCACCTTCAGCACCCCTACTTACTACAGCACCTTCAGCACCCCTACTTCCTGCAGTTACTTCAGCACCCCTACTTCCTGCAGTTACTTCAGCACCCCTACTTCCTGCAGCACCTTCAGCACCCCTACTTCCTGCAGTTACTTCAGCACCCCTACTTCCTGCAGTACCTTCAGCACCCCTACTTCCTGCAGCTATCCATACAGCACCTAGTTTCAACAGCCACCACTAACCCTAACCCACTGGCCTTAACACTGGAGGCATACAGTTTATTTGCTGCTACAACATTCTGTGTTATAGCTGATGGCCTCTCACTGGCGGTAATCACCATCTATAGGCCGCGGCACCGCAAAACACGCTCTGTCATTGGCCGGGTCTCAGAACATTCTGTTCCGGGCGCCCGGGTAGTCGTGTTTTGCCCCGGACTAAAGTTGATTGCATTAGTTTTGGAATCGGGCTGCCACCCAGGAGTGAGCCAGGTGTCCCGTTCAAAGCCCACGGTGAAGTCGGCTCCAAACAAAAGTGACGTAATTAAGCACGTGGAGTAATGAGTAAGATTCAGTGTTTTCACATGCAAAAGTGATTGCTTATGATAAAAAGGCTTTAACTGCCTTCCCAATGAAAACTAGTCTGTAAATTCAAACATATATTTTACTGAAACAAGATGGCGCTGATTACTGTTCGATTTGAGAATGCGCTCCTCCCTCACAGCTTTTGTACGTTCACATCACATGCCATAGACCGGTGCCCTGCGGCTCAACATAATGGAACCCGCCCATTGGCCAGGGCTCAGGTTCTGGGCAGGACATAATGGAACCCGCCCATTGGCCAGGGCTCAGGTTCTGGGCAGGAAGTCTGTTCTAAAAGGTGAACTACTTTAGTTGATGGAGCAAATTACATCTAGGCCTGGGAAACAATATGGTTAGAGAGGCGAGCCAACAACCGGAGGGTTGCCAGTTTGAATCCCAGGTCCTACAGGAAAAATATGTCTGGAAGTGAGCTGGCAACCAGAAGGTTGCTGGTATCAAATCCTAGATGTCATTGCCTTCCTTTATGCCCTTGAGCACGGCATTTAACCCCCCACAACAACAGCTTCCAGAGCGCCCAGTATAGAGCCTACCTCAGTATTCTAAATACCTAACCCTGGGATAGAGTTTTATTTTTCAGTGGGACAATTACACACATTTTAATGCCAAAGCCACACCACAATGGCTTTTGAATCGAATCAATTTTTATTTGCCACATGCGCTGAATACAACAGGTGTAGACCTTACAGTGAAATGCTTACTTACAAGCCCTTAACCAACAATGCAGTTTTTTAAGAAAAATAAGTGTTAAGTAAAAAATAGATAAGTAAAAAATAAAAAATAGCTAATAGTTAAAGAGCAGCAGTAAAATAAAATAACAGTAGGGAGGCTATATACAGGGGGTACCGGTACAGAGTCAATGGGAAATAACAGTAGGGAGGCTATATACAGGGGGTACCGGTACAGAGTCAATGGGAAATAACAGTAGGGAGGCTATATACAGGGGGTACCGGTACAGAGTCAATGGGAAATAACAGTAGGGAGGCTATATACAGGGGGTACCGGTACAGAGTCAATGGGAAATAACAGTAGGGAGGCTATATACAGGGGGTACCGGGACAGAGGCTATATACAGGGGGTACCGGAACAGAGGCTATATACAGGGGGTACTGGTACAGAGTCAATGGGAAATAACAGTAGGGAGGCTATATACAGGGGGTACCGGTACAGAGTCAATGGGAAATAACAGTAGAGAGGCTATATACAGGGGGTACCTGTACAGAGTCAATGGGAAATAACAGTAGGGAGGCTATATACAGGGGGTACCGGTACAGAGTCAATGGGAAATAACAGTAGGGAGGCTATATACAGGGGGTACCGGTACAGAGTCAATGGGAAATAACAGTAGGGAGGCTATATACAGGGGGGTACCGGTACAGAGTCAATGGGAAATAACAGTAGGGAGGCTATATACAGGGGTACCGGTACAGAGTCAATGGGAAATAACAGTAGGGAGGCTATATACAGGGGGTACCGGTACAGAGTCAATGGGAAATAACAGTAGGGAGGCTATATACAGGGGGTACCGGTGCAGAGTCAATGGGAAATAACAGTAGGGAGGCTATATACAGGGGGTACCGGTACAGAGTCAATGAGCGGGGGCACCGGTTAGTCGAGGTAATTGAGGTAATATGTACATGTGGGTAGAGTTAAAGTGACTATGCATAAATAATAAACAGAGTAGCAGCAGCGTAAAAGAGGGGGTTGGGGTGGCAATGCAAATTGTCCGGGTAGCCATGATTAGCTGTTCAGGAGTCTTATGGCTTGGGGGTAGAAGCTGTTAAGAAGCCATTTGGACCTAGACTTGGTGGTCCGGTACCGCTTGCCGTGCGGTAGCAGAGAGAACAGTCTATGACTAGGGTGGCTGGAGTCTTTGATAATTTTTAGGGGCTTCCTCTGACACCGCCTGGTATAGAGGTCCTGGATGGCAGGAAGCTTGGCCCCAGTGATGTACTGGGCCGTATGCACTACCCTCTGTAATGCCTTGCGGTCGGAGGCCGAGCAGTTGCCATACCAGGCGGTGATGAAACCAGTCAGGATGCTCTCGATGGTGCAGCTGTATAACTTTTTGAGGATCTGAGGACCCATGTCAAATCTTTTCAGTCTCCTGAGGGGGAATAGGCTTTGTCGTGCCCTCTTCACGATTGTCTTGGTGTGTTTGGACCATGATAGTTTGTTGGTGATGTGGACACCAAGGAACTTGAAGCTCTCAACCTGTTCCACTACAGCCCCGTCGATGAGAATGGGGGCGTGCTCAGTCCTCTTTTTTTTCCTGTAGTCCACAATGATCTCCTTTGTCTTTGTCACGTTGAGGGAGAGGTTGTTATCCTGGCACCACACGGCCAGGTCTCTGACCTCCTCCCTATAGGCTGTCTCATCGTTGTCGGTGATCAGGTCTACCACTGTTGTGTCGTCAGCAAACTTAATGATGGTGTTGGAGTCGTGCCTGGCCATGCAGTCATGGGTGAACAGGGAGCACAGGAGGGGACTGAGCACGCACCCCTGAGGGACCCCCGTGTTGAGGATCATCGTGGCAGATGTGCTGTTACCTACCCTTACCACCTGGGGGCGGCCCTCTTGTCCAGATTGGAAAGGGCAATGTGGAGTGCAATAGAGATTGCATCATCTGTGGATCTGTTGGGGCGTTATGCAAATTGGAGTGGATCTAGGGTTTCTGGGATAATGGTGTTGATGTGAGCCATGACCAGCCTTTCAATGCACTTCATGGCTACAGACGTGAGTGCTACGGGTTGGTAGTCATTTAGGCAGGTTATCTTAGTGTTCTTGGGCACAGGGACTATGGTGGTCTGCTTGAAACATGTTGGTATTACAGACTCAGTCAGGGACTTGTTGAAAATGTCAATGAAGACATTTGCCAGTTGGTCAGCGCTTGGAGTACACGTCCAGGTAATCCGTCTGGCCCTGCAGCCTTGTGAATGTTGACCTGCTTAAAGGTCTTACTCACATCGGCTACAGAGAGCGTGATCACATAGTCATCCGGAACAGCTGATGCTCTCATGGATGCTTCAGTGTTGCTTGCCTCGAAGCGAGCATAAAAGTGATTTAGCTCGTCTGATAGGCTTGTGTCACTGGGCAGCTCGAAGGAATGGCGGCCAAATTAGGTGTTGGCTTTGGGGATGACCAGTGAGATATACCTGCTGGAGCGCAGACTACGGATGGGTGTAGCTATGGTGACCAGTGAGCTAAGATAAGGCAGGGATTTGCCTAGCAGTGATTTATAGATGACCTGGAGCCAGTGGGTTTGGCGACGAATATGTAGTGAGGGCCAGCCAACAAGAGCGTACAGGTCACAATGGTGGGTAGTATATGGGACTTTGGTGACAAAACGGATGGCACTGTGATAGACTACATCCAATTTGCTGAGTACTGTGTTGGAGGCTATTTTGTAAATGACATCGCCGAAGTCAAGGATCGGTAGGATAGTCAGTTTTACGAGGGCATGTTTGGCAGCATGAGTGAAGGAGGCTTTGTTGCGAAATAGGAAGCCAATTCTAGATCTAACTTTTGATTGGAGATGCTTAATGTGAGTCTGGAAGTAGAGTTTACAGTCTAACCAGACACCTAGGTATTTGTAGTTGTCCACATACTCTAGGTCAGACCCGCAGAGAGTAGTGATTCTAGTCGGGTGGGCGGGTGCAAGCAGCGTTCGGTTGAAGAGCATGCATTTAGTTTTACTAGTGTTTAAGAGCAGTTGGAGGCTACGGAAGGAGTGTTGTATGGCATTGAAGCTCGTTTGGAGGTTTGTTAACACAGTGTCCAATGAAGGGCCAGATGTATACAAAATGGTGTTGTCCGCATAGAGGTGGATCCGAGCGTCACGAGCAGCAAGAGCGACATCATTGATATACACAGAGAATAGAGTCAGCCTGAGAATTGAACCCTGTGTCACCCCCATAGAGACTGCCAGAGTTCCAGACAACAGGACCTCCGATTTGACACATTGAACTCTATCTGAGAAGTAGTTGGTGAACCAGGCGAGGCAGTCATTAGAGAAACCAAGGCTATTTAGTCTGCCAATAAGAATGCGGTGGTTGACAGAGTCGAAAGCCTTGGCCAGGTCGATGAAGACGGCTGCGCAGTACTGTCTTTTATCGATCACGGTTATAATATCGTTTAGGACCTTGAGCGTGGCTGAGGTGCACCCATGACCAGCTCGGAAACCGGATTGCATAGCGGAGAAGGTACGGTGGGATTCGAAATGGTCGGTGATCTGTTTGTTAACTTGGCTTTCAAATACTTTCGAAAGGTAGGGCAGGATGGATATAGGTCTGTAACAGTTTGGATCTAGAGTGTCACCCCCTTTGAAGAGGGGGATGACCGCGGCAGCTTTCCAATCTCTGGGGATCTCAGACGTTACGAAAGAGAGGTTGAACAGGCTAGTAATAGGGGTTGCGACAATTTCGGCAGCTAATTTTAGAAAGAAAGGGTTCAGATTGTCTAGTCCAGCTGATTTGTAGGGGTCCAGATTTTTCAGCTCTTTCAGAACATCAGCTGTCTGAATTTGTGTGAAGGAGAAGCGGGGGTGGCATGGGCAAGTTGCAGCGGAGTGCAGAGCTGGTGGCCGGAGTAGTGGTAGCCAGGTGGAAAGTATGGCCAGCTGTAGCAAAATGCTTGTTGAAATTCTCGATTATTGTAGATTTATCGGTGGTGACAGTGTTTCCTAGCCTCAGTGCAGTGGGCAGTTGGGAGGAGGTGCTCTTATTTTCCATGGACTTTACAGTGTCCCAAAACTTTTTGGAGTTAGTGCTACAGGATGCAAATTTCTGTTAGAAAAAGCTAGCCTTTGCTTTCCTAACTGATTGTGTATATTGGTTCCTGACTTCCCTGAAAAGTTGCATATCACGGGGGCTGTTCGATGCTAATGCAGTACGCCACAGGATGTTTTTGTGCTGGTCAAGGGCAGTCAAGTCTGAGGAGAACCAGGGGCTATATCTGTTCTTAGTTCTGAATTTTTTGAATGGGGCATGCTTATTTAAGATTGAGAGGAAAGCACTTTTAAAGAACAACAAGGCATCGTCTACTGACGGAATTAGGTCAATATTCGTCCAGGATACCCGGGCCAGGTCAATTAGAAAGGCCTGCTCGCTAAATTGTTTTAGGGAGCGTTTGACAGTGATGAGGGGTGGTCATTTGACCGCGGACCCATTACGGACGCAGGCAATAAGGCAGTGATCGCTGAGTGTCACGGATGGCGCCGAGGCTGCTCCTCCTCCTTGCTCGGGCAGGCTTCGGCGTTCGTCATCCCCGGAGTACTAGCTACTACCGTTTGATGTTTTCGATGTTTGTTTTGTCATGTCTAGTTAGTGCACCTGTTTCGTATTCTGTATTGATTATGTCACCTATAAGTTCCCCTATGTTATGTTTGTATTTTGTGTGTTATTGTCCGCTTGTCATGGATGTATAGGTTCGGTACCTTGGCACTTCGTGTTGGTTTTACGCACTTGCGTATTTGTTTCGCCTCTAGTGTATTTTGAGGCCGTTTATTTTGTGTACCTTTCGAGGTTATAGTAAAGTCGTTTTGACTTATTCCTCTGTGTCCTGCGTTTGACTCCACCACCGCATCCACATCAGCATCCGTGACAGAATAACACACCAACTATGGAGTCAGCAGGAGCAGCGGCGGTGACCGAGTCACTGGAGGATCGGGTCAGCAGCCAGGACGCCATGATCCAGCGACTCGGCTACGCCATGCAAGGCGTCATGGACACTCTGAGCCGATGGGAAAGAGAAGGCCTGCCCACACCTCCTCCTACCTTACCACCACCATCGGTCAGCCCCATCATACCAGCTCCGGAGTCCAGTGTGATTCGGCTCTCGCTCCCGAGGGCATATGATGGCACCGCAGCCGGGTGTCAGGGGTTCCTCCTTCAGGTGGAACTCTACCTGGCAACCATACACCCGGCGCCCTCGGGATACGAGAGCGTTTCCGCCCTCATCTCCTGTCTCTCCGGCAAGGCCTTGGAGTGGGCCAATGCCGAATGGAGGGGAATAGACGCCGCCACCATCAGCTATGCGGAGTTCTCCCGCCGCTTCAGGGCTGTGTTCGATCACCCCCCAGAGGGTAAAGCGGCGGGGGAGCGTCTGTTCCACCTCCGACAGGGGAAGAGGAGCGCACAGGAGTTCGCACTGGACTTCCGGACTCTAGCGGCGGATGCGGGGTGGAATGAGAGGGCCCTCATCGACCACTATCGGTGCAGCCTGCGAGAGGACGTTCGACGAGAGTTGGCCTGCAGGGACACCAATCTAACCTTCGACCAGTTGGTGGACATGTCAATCCGTCTGGATACCCTGCTGGCTACCCGCGGACGTCCGGAGTTGGGGCCGTCCATTCCATCTCCCAGCACCTCCGAGCCGAGCCCTATGGAGCTCGGGGGTGCTGGCGCTAGAGAGAAGGGGAGAGAGATCCGGAGGGAGGTCGTCCCCTGCACCAACTGTGGCCGTAGAGGACACACTGCGGTTCGGTGCTGGGGAGGGCCTCCAGGGGATCGAGGCAACAGGGCACACACTGGGGAGTCATTCCAGGTGAGTAGGCGCCCAACTCACCCAGAGCTCTCTGTTGTTCATCTGTGTATACCTGTAGTATTCCCCCAGGTTGCATCTCATTCCCAGCATAAGGCGCTAGTCGATTCAGGCGCAGCTGGGAATTTTATTGATCGTAATTTTTGTGTTAAGTTAGGGATTCCCCTCCTACCCGTAGATGTGCCTTTCCCTTTTCATGCCCTAGATAGCCGTCCGTTGGGATCTGGTTTGATTAGGGAGGTCACAGCACCACTAAAGATGAAGGCGCAGTGGGGTCATGAAGAGATTCAGTTATATCTGATCGACTCTCCTGCGTATCCCGTGGTGCTGGGGCTTCCTTGGTTAATCACCCATGACCCCACCATTTCGTGGCAACAGAGGGCTCTCAAGGAGTGGTCTGACCAGTGTGTTGGGTGATGTCTAGGTGTTTCCATAGGGGCGACCACGGTGGAAAGTCTGAACCAATTACCCGCATTGCACATTCCTCCTGAGTATGAGGATTTTGCACTCGTGTTCAGCAAGACTAGGGCGACGCGATTGCCACCTCATAGACAGGGGGATTGTGCGATAGACCTCCAGGCAGGCAGTCATGTGTTTCCTCTGTCTCAAGAGGAGAAGGTGGCTATGGAGACGTACATAGCCGAGTCTCTGAGACAGGGATACATACGGCTCTCCACTTCCCCTGCATCCTCAAGTTTCTTTTTTGTGAAGAAGAAGGATGGAGGGTTGCGCCCGTGTATTGATTACCGTAGTCTCAATCAGATCACTGTGAAATACAGTTATCCACTCCCTCTGATTGCGAGTATGACGGAATCATTACATGGAGCGCGTTTCTTCACAAAACTGGATCTCAGGAGTGCCTACAACTTGGTGTGCATTAGGGAGGGAGATGAATGGAAGACAGCATTTAGTACCACCTCGGGTCACTATGAGTATCTCGTCATGCCAACGGGTTAATGAATGCTCCTTCAGTCATCCAATCCTTTGTGGACGAGATCTTCCGGGATTTGCATGGGCAGGGTGTAGTAGTGTATATTGACGACATACTAGTTTACTCTTCTACACGAGCCGAGCATGTAGCCCTGGTGCGTCGAGTGTTGGGTAGGCTGTTGGAGCATGACTTGTATATCAAGGCAGAGAAATGTCTGTTTTTCCAGGAGTCCATCTCCTTCCTGGGCCATCGATTGTCCGCGTCAGGGGTGGAGATGGAGATTGACCGCGTTTCAGCCGTGCGTAATTGGCAGACTCCAACCACGGTTAAGGAAGTGCAGCGGTTTTTGGGTTTTGCCAATTACTACCGGAGGTTTATCCGGGGTTTTGGACAGGTAGCAGCTCCCATCACCTCCCTGCTGAAGGGGGGCCCGGTGTGTTTGCAGTGGTCAGCTGAGGCGGACAGGGTGTTTGGTAAACTGAAGGACCTGTTCACCTCTGCTCCGGTGCTGGCGATTCCGGATCCCACTTTAGTGTTCCAGGTGGAGGTGGACGCGTCAGTGGCCGGTATTGGGGCTGTACTGTCTCAACGCTCAGGCACGCCCCCTAAACTCCGGCCCTGCGCTTTTTACTCTAAGAAGCTCAGCCCGGCGGAGCGTAATTATGACGTGGGGGACAGGGAGCTGCTAGCCGTGGTTCAAGCCCTAAAGGTGTGGAGGCATTGGCTTGAGGGGGCTCAACACCCTTTTCTCATTCTGACTGACCATCGTAACCTGGAGTACATCCGGCAGCTAGGAGACTGAACCTCGTCAGGCTAGGTGGACCATGTTTCTGGCCCCGGTTTGTGTTAAGCTCACATACATCCCAGGGTCCCAGAACGGTAAGGCAGACGCCCTGTCCCGCGATATGACACAGAGTAGAGGTCCATTGAGCCCACTCCCATACTGCCGGAGTCTTGTCTGGTGCACCGGTGGTGTGGGAGGTCGATCTGGAAATCGAGCGGGTGTCGCATCGACCCTACTCCTCCAGAGTGTCCAGTGGGGCGGACGTCATGCCCGCGCCGAGATTCGGGATCGTCTCATATATGGGCTCATCGTCACCCTCCTCTGGACATCCTGGTATTGGCCGGACAGTGCACTGTCTTAGCGAAAAGTACTGGTGGCCAACATTGGCTAAGGACGTGAGGGTTTATGTCTCCTCCTGCTCGGTGTGCGCTCAGTGTAAGGCGCCTAGACACCTGCCCAGGGGGAAGTTACAACCCCTTCCCGTTCCGGTTCTCTAAAGCCTGTCGTCTCTTCCCAATGCCGGGTCTCCCTACTGCCCTACAGACTGCTGAGGCTTTGTTTACCCACATCTTCCGGCACTACGGGGTACCCGAGGATATAGTGTCTGATCGGGGTCCCCAACTCACCTCTAGAGTCTGGAGGGCGTTCATGGAACGCTTGGGGGTCTCGGTTAGCCTTACCTCGGGTTTCCACCCTGAGAGTAATGGGCAGGTGGAGAGAGTGAACCAGGATGTGGGTAGGTTTCTGAGATCATATTGCCAGGACCGGCAGGAGGAGTGGTCGAGGTTCATCCCCTGGGTGGAGATTGCCCAGAATTATCTTCGCCATTACTCTACTAATCTGACCCCTTTCCAGTGTGTGTTGGGGTATCAGCCGGTTCTGGCACCATGGCATCAGAGCCAGATCGAGGCTCCTGCAGTGGATGAGTGGTTTCGGCGCTCGGAGGAAACATGGAACACTGCGCATGTACATCTGCAGCGGGCTATCCGTAGGCAGAGGGAGAGCGCCGATCTCCACCGCAGTGAGGGTCCAGTGTACGCACCTGGAGATCGAGTCTGGCTCTCGACTCGAAACCTGCCCCTTCGCCTGCCCTGCCGGAAGCTTGGTCGGCGGTTTGTGGGGCCATTTAAAGTCCTGAGGAGATTGAACAAGGTATGTTATAGGTTACAACTGCCTAATGATTATCACATTAACCCCTCGTTCCATGTGTCTCTCCTCAGGCCGGTGGTAGCTGGTCCACTCCAGGACAATGAGATACGGGAGACTCCTCCGCCCCCACTGGACATCGAGGGGGCTCAGGCGTACTCAGTCCGGTCCATTGTGGATTCAAGACGTCGGATGGGGGGTCTGCAGTATCTCGTGGAGTGGGAGGGGTACGGTCCGGAGGAACGGTGCTGGGTGCCAAGGAGGGACATTTTAGATCCCTCCCTCCTGACGGAGTTCCACCGGAGTCATCCCACGCGCCCTGTTCCGCGTCCTCCTGGCCGTCCCCCCGAGGCGGGGTCGGCGCCGGCTAGTGCCGCGCGTCAAGGGGGTACTGTCACGGATGCCGCCGAGGCTGCTCCTCCTCCTTGCTCGGGCAGGCTTTCGGCTTCGTCGTCCCCGAGTACTAGCTACTACCGTTTGATGTTTTCGATGTTTGTTTTGTCATGTCTAGTTAGTGCACCTGTTTCGTATTCTGTATTGATTATGTCACCTATAAGTTCCCCTATGTTATGTTTGTATTTTGTGTGTTATTGTCCGCTTGTCATGGATGTATAGGTTCGGTACCTTGGCACTTTGTGTTGGTTTTACGCACTTGCGTATTTGTTTCGCCTCTAGTGTATTTTGAGGCCGTTTATTTTGTGTGTACCTTTCGAGGTTATAGTAAAGTCGTTTTGACTTATTCCTCTGTGTCCTGCGTTTGACTCCACCACCGCATCCATATCAGCATCCGTGACACTGAGATCCTGGTTGAAGACAGCGGAGGTGTATTTAGAGGGTAAATTTGTCAGGATGATATCTATGTGGGTGCCCATCTTTACAGATTTAGGGTTGTACCTGGTAGGTTCGTTGATAATTTGTGTGAGATTGAGGGCATCTAGTTTAGATTGTAGGTTGGCCGGGGTGTTAAGCATATCCCAGTTTAGGTCACCAAGCAGTACGAACTCTGAGGATAGATGGGGGGCAATCAGTTCACATATGGTGTCCAGGGCACAGCTGGGGGCTGAGGGGGGTCTGTAGCAAGCGGCAACAGTGAGAGACTTATTTCTGGAAAGGTGGATTTTTAGAAGTAGAAGCTCAAACTGTTTGGGCACAGACCTGGATAGTATGATAGAGCTCTGCAGTAGATTGCAACTCCGCCCCCTTTGGAAGTTCTATCTAGACGGAAAATGTTGTAGTTGGGGATGGACATTTCTGAATTTTTGGTGGCCTTCCTAAGCCAATATTCAGACACTGCTAGAACATCAGGGTTGGCAGAGTGTGCTAACGCAGTGAATAACTCAAACTTAGGGAGGAGGCTTCGGATGTTAACGTGCAAGAAACCAATGCTTTTACGGTTACAGAAGTCAACAAATGATAACACCTGGGGAGTAGGAGTGATACTGAGGGCTACAGGGCCTGGGTTAACCTCTACATCACCAGATGAACAGAGGAGGACTAGAATAAGGATACAGCTAAAGGCTTTAAGAACTGGTCTTCTAGTGCGTTGGGTACAGAGAAAAAAAGGGGCAGATTTCCGGGCATTGTAGAATAGATTAATGGTATTATGCACAGACAAGGATATGGAAGGATATGAGTACAGTGGAGGTAAACCTAAGCGTTGGGTAACGATGAAAGAGATAGCATCACTGGAGGCACCGATTGAGTCGGTCTCTGCGTGTATGGGGGTGGGACAAAGGAGCTGTCTAAGGCAGGTTTAGCTGGGCTGGGGGATCTACAGTGAAATAGTAAAATAAGAAATAACCAAAACAGCAATAGGCAAGGCATGTTGACATGGGAGAGAGGCATAAGCAATCACAGTTGTTATTCAAGAGAGCTAAGACAACAGCTGGTAATTGCGACAAAGTTTGGGCTGAGGCTAAACATAAACAGGATGCGGTACCGTATAAAGGAACAGTCCAGCAGGCATCAGCTGTATAGCTGAGTTATCATAAGGTCCGGTGAACAGCAATAGGAGAGTTCTGAGGTAGTTCGGGGTCTGCTACAGCACTGGCGAGCAAGAGGCCACGGCTGTTGACTGCGTGTGCTAGCGGGCCGGGGCTAGCAGATGGATCTTCGTGGTCAACATCGTAACGGGAAGCCTGTTGAAACCACATCAGACGATTTTGTCGGCAGACCAGTCGTGTTGGATCGGCGGGGCTCCGTGTCAACACTAGGAGGTCCCGTCCGGTTGACAGCGAGGTAGATAGCCGGGAGATGGGCCTGGCTCGAGGCTAGCTCAAGGCTGATTAGCCAACAACAACATCCATTTGGTTGCAGCTAGCTAGTTGCGATGATCCGGTGTTAAAGGTCCAGTGATTCAGTGATTCCGGCAGAAAAAACAATATGTTCTGGGTCGATAGCGCACTGTGCAGACAGTGCAGACTGGCCGATAATAGTCCAGGCTAGAGCTGGCTGGTAGGTGGTGCAGGCCACGGACAATGGTGAAAAACTGCTAACGGTGCCTAATAGCAAGTAGCTAGTTAGCTGGCTACTCCCGTCCGGTACACAGAGAGGTAGATTGCCGGGATATGGGCCTGGCTCGAGGCTAGCTCAAGGCTAACTGGTGCTTGCTTCGGGGGCAGTGGTGATTAGCCAACAGCAACATCCATTCGGTTGCGGCTAGCTAGTTGCGATCCGGTGTTAATCCGGTGTTAATGTCCAGTGATTCAGTTATTCCGGCAGAAGATCCGATGTTCTGGGTGAAAGCCGCTAACGGTGGCTAATAGCAAGTAGCTAGTTAGCTGGCTAGCTAGTTTCAACTGGAGATAAAAGGTAAGTCAATAATAGAATCCGTTCCACATTGAGTGAGGCGGGTTGCAGGAAAGTATATTTTGTAGGATGAAAAGTGTGATAGGGAAATATGTACGAAAAATACAAAAAATTACAAAAAACAGGCTATTTACACGGACACACAACAAAGAACACAACCGCACTGCTACGCCATCTTGCAACAACAAAAATAATGAAAATGGGAGATTGATATTACGTATTTTATACAGGATTAGTTAATATTTGATATTGTGAGCTGCATAGGATTTTTATGATGATTTATTTCTGTCACTGGTGGGTGCCAGAAGGTATGCGTGCCAAGATAGCTCGGGGGCCACTGGTGCTAATCTTAGAAGGAGTACGTGATGGAATATCCTGACTAGGGTGCAACATGATATCATATAGGGTGATGCTATTGTGGTTAGGAGTGACACTCAATAATGGTTGGCAACTGTTGGATGGAATTAGCTCGCAAAGCATTCTATAAACTGAGAGGTTTTCTATGTAAGTCATTCAAATGACAATAGGCTACTCACGTGCCGCTTGTCATGTTGAATCCGGTAATATTAAATACTTTGCATCAACTCTCCATCTAAGTGTTTAAGTATCTTTTGCATACTGAATTACTTGATGCCAGAGAAACTCATCATAACAACGCTCTACAACAAAGCTTTCTTAGTGTCCAATAAGCTTTCTCTTTATTTTATTTTATATTTATTTTACCTTTATTTAACCAGGTAAGTCAGTTGAGAACAAGTTCTCATTTACAACTGCGACCTGGCCAAGATAAAGCAAAGCAGTGCGACAAAAACAACAACACAGAGTTACATATGGGGTAAACAAAACGTAAAGTCAATAATACAACAGAAAATATATATACAGTGTGTGCAAATGTAGCAAGTTATGGAGGTAAGGCAATAAATAGGCTATAGTGCAAAATAATTACAATTAGTATTAACACTGGAATGATAGATGTGCAAGAGATGATGTGCAAATAGAGATACTGGGGTACAAATGAGCAAAATAAATAACAATATAGGGATGAGGTAGTTGGGTGGGCTAATTTCAGATGGGCTGTGTACAGGTGCAGTGATCGGTAAGCTGCACTGACAACTGATGCTTAAAGTTAGTGAGGGAGATAAGAGTCTCCAGCTTCAGAGATTTTTGCAGTTTGTTCCAGTCATTGGCAGCAGAGAACTGGAAGGAATGGCGGCCCTTAACCTTGTTCTGAACACCTCCAAAACAAAGGTAATGTGGTTTGGTAAGAAGAATGCCCCCACCAGTGTGATTACTAAGTCCTTGGGAGTATGGCTAGACGGTACACTGTCCTTCTCTCAGCACATATCCAAGCTGCAGGCTAAGGTTAAATCTAGACTTGGTTTCCTCTATCGTAATCATTCCTCTTTCACCCCAGCTGCCAAACTAACCCTGATTCAGATGACCATCCTACCCATGCTAGATTACAGAGACGTAATTTATAGATCTGCAGGTAAGGGTGCTCTCGACCGGCTAGATCAGGGGTGTCAAACGTACGGCCCGCGGGCCGGATCAGGCCCGCAAACGGGTTTAATCCGGCCCGCGAGATGATTTTGTAAAACATTTTTTAAAACTTTTTTACAAAAAAATGTTAAGTATAAAAATGCGCTGCAATTTTTCAATAAAATAAACTGCTGTTCCAATTGCGTCCACTGGATGGCGCAATAGCAATTGTGTTAAGCAAGCAAAATGTTTATACCGGGGCAGAGCAAGTAGGTCAAGCACGTGCAGCCAATGAGCTACTTTGTTTTGCCCGCGATATTTATTACGGCTTCTACTTTTAACATGATGTGCTTTGGCACCCTCATTGCCCCAATATGTCTCTGTCAAAAAGAGAAAAGTGGACGCAGAGTGCAGAGTGTTCCAAGAAAAATGGTCATCCTATTTAATCACGGAATTGAATGGGAAAGCTGTATGTTTGGTGTGTTCAGAGCATGTTGCAGTGCTGAAAGAATATAACCTTCAGCCGCCACTATGTGAGTCTTCATGCCGACAAATATGACAACTTTCAAGGACAGCGGAGATGAGAGAAGGTGAATGAACTGTCGGGTCTGAAGAAACAGCAAGTCTGTGTTTACTCACAGCCGAGACATCAGTGACGCTGCAGTGGAAAGCTAGCTACCTCATTGCTAATGAAATCGCAGTGGCTTCAAAACCATTTAGTGAGGGTGAATTTGTAAAAAACATGCATGATGAAGGCAGCGGAGATTGTGTGCCCTGAAAAGCGGCAGGCTTTTGCAAATATCAGCCTGACAAGAAACACAGTTGCAGACAGGATTTCCGATCTTTCAGTGGATTTGGACAGCCAGTTGAAGCAAAAAGTAAAGTCATTTATTGCGTTTTCGGTTGCAATTGATGAAAGCACGGACATTACAGATGTTGCACAACTGGCCATTTTTTTCATCCGCGGAGTTGATGACACATTGACCGTCACCCGAGGAGTTCGTGGAGTTGGTGCCGATGACAGATACAACGACAGCAGCTGATATTTTTACCAAGACTCGTCGGCGCGCTGGACAGGGTCGAGTGGACTGGTCCCGCTTGTCAGCCTGGCTACAGATGGTGCGCCTCAATGTTACGGGGAAAAAAGCAGGCGTTGTGACAAAGTTCAGAGAGAAAGTGCAATCTGCAAATGGAGGACGTGATTTTTTGACTTTTCACTGTATTTTGCACCAGGAGGCTTTGTGTTGCAAGTCATTAAAGATGGATAACGTCATGGTGAGTCATCCAAACTGTTAATTTCATCCGATCCAGAAGCCTGAATCACCGTCAGTTTGACAGCCTTCTCAGAGAGAAAGACCACATCTATGACCTGCCATACCACACTGAGGTAAGATGGTTAAGCCGAGGTGCTGTGCTGAGGCGTTTCTTTGATTTACGAGAAGAAATTGAACAGTTCATGGAAGAAAAGGGCAAACCAGAGTTAGAATTTCATTCCGCAGAATGGATGCCGGACCTTGCATTTATGGTGGATGTTACAGAGCACCTGAATAACTTGAACAAACAGCTGCAAGGGCGCAACAAAGTTGTCACGCAGTATTATGACAGCATACGTTCTTTCAAGTTGAAGCTGTCATTGTGGGAGACGCAACTTGCCGGTGGTGATGCAGCTCACTTCCCCTGTCTGAAAAATGTGTACGCGACCCAACATGTGGCAGACATGAAGCAGTTCAAAGATAAAATAACGGGACTGTTACGGAGTTTGAGCAACGCTTTTCAGATTTATGTTTTTATGTTGATGTGCTATTGTTTTTAATTGATTTTATTTTATTTGTATATTTAACCTATTCTGACTCTGTGGTTCTTGCACTTGTTTGGGAACAGGATTTCATTATTTTTATCTACATTTCTGCCTGAGAAATGACACCCTGATATAGTTCTGTGATCTGTGATATACTTCTGTGAATCACTGAGGCATTGTGTGTTTTTTGTCCTCAGAACTTTCAAATAACTTGAGGTGTTTTATGATTAATAGTGATGTTGTGCTTTTGGACACTGTCCTCAGGCTCCAGCTTTATGTTTATATGTTTTTATGTTGATGTGCTATTGTTTTTAATTGATTTTATTTTATTTGTATATTTAACCTATTCTTAACTCTGTGGTTCTTGCACTTGTTTGGGAACAGGATTTCATTATTTTTATCTACATTTCTGCCTGAGAAATGACACCCTGATATAGTTCTGTGAAACAGTTCTGTTAATCACTGAGGCATTGTGTGTTTGTGTGTTCTTTTTCTTTAGAATTTTCAAATAAACTTGACGTGTTTTATGATTAATAGTGATGTTGTGCTTGTACTATTTTGGACACACTGTCCTCAGGCTCCAGCTTTATGTTGTATGTTGATCGTATTAAAACAAAGAAAACAATCTGAAGTTGTTGTTTTTAAGTTATATATACCATGATTTTTCCGGTCCGGCCCACTTGGGAATAGATTTTCCTCCATGTGGCCCCTGAGCTAAAATGAGTTTGACACCCCTGGGCTAGATGTTCTTTACCATTCGGCCATCGGATTTGCCACCAATGCTCCTTATAGGACACATCACTGCGCTCTATACTCCTCTGTAAACTGGTCGTCTCTGTATACCCGTCGCAAGACCCACTGGTTGATGCTTATTTATAAAACCCTGTTAGGCCTCACTCCCCCCTATCTGAGATACCTACTGCAGCCCTCATCCTCCACATACTTACTGACAGTTGTGGCTGCTTCGCGTGATGTATTGTTGTCTATACCTTCTTGCCCTTTGTGCTGTTGTCTGTGCCCAATAATGTTTGTACCATGTTGTGTTGCTACCATGCTGTGTTGTTGTCTTAGGTCTCTTTTTATGTAGTGTTGTGGTGTCTCTCTTTATGTAGTGTTGTGGCGTCTCTCTTTATGTAGTGTTGTGGCGTCTCTCTTTATGTAGTGTTGTGGCGTCTCTCTTTATGTAGTGCTGTGGTGTCTCTCTTTATGTAGTGTTGTGGCGTCTCTCTTTATGTAGTGTTGTGGTGTCTCTCTTTATGTAGTGTTGTGGTGTCTCTCTTTATGTAGTGTTGTGGTGTTTTCATGTAGTGTTGTGGTGTCTCTCTTTATGTAGTGTTGTGGTGTCTCTCTTTATGTAGTGTTGTGGTGTCTCTCTATGTAGTGTTGTGGACGTCTCTTTTAGTGTAGTGTTGTGGTGTCTCTCTTTATGTAGTGTTGTGGCTTCTATCTCTATGTATTGTTGTGGTGTCTCTCTTTATGTAGTGTTGTGGTGTCTCTCTTTATGTAGTGTTGTGGTGTCTCTCTTATGTAGTGTTGTGGTGTCTCCCTCTTTATGTAGTGTTGTGGCGTCTCTCTTTATGTAGTGTTGTGGCTCTCTTTATGTAGTGTTGTGTGTCTCTCTTTATGTAGTGTTGTGGTGTCTCTCTTTATGTAGTGTTTTGGGTGTCTCTTATGTGAGTGTTGTGCGTCTCTCTTTTTATGTAGTGTTGTGGTGTCTCTCTTTATGTAGTGTTGTGGTGTCTCTCTTTATGTAGTGTTGTGGTGTCTCTCTTTATGTAGTGTTGTGGTGTCTCTCTTTATGTAGTGTTGTGGCGTCTCTCTTTATGTAGTGTTGTGGTGTCTCTCTTTGTAGTGTTGTCTCTCTTTATGTAGTGTTGTGGTGTCTCTCTTTATGTAGTGTTGTGGTGTCTCTCTCTTTTATGTAGTGTTGTGGTGTCTCTCTTTATGTAGTGTTGTGGTGTCTCTCTATGTAGTGTTGTAGGCGTCTCTCTTTATGTAGTGTAGTGTTGTCTCTCTTATGTAGTGTTGTGGCGTCTCTCTATGTAGTGTTGTGGCGTCTCTCTTTATGTAGTGTTGTGGTGTCTCTCTTTCTGTAGTGTTGTGGTGTCTCTCTTTATGAGTGTTGTGGTATCTCTCTTTATGTAGTGTTGTGGTGTCTCTCTTTATGTAGTGTTGTGGCGTCTCTTTATGTAGTGTTGTGGGTGTCTCTCTTTATGTAGTGTTGTGGCGTCTCTCTTATGTAGTGTTGTGGCGTCTCTCTTTATGTAGTGTTGTGGTGTCTCTCTATGTTGTGTTGTGGTGTCTCTCTTTATGTAGTGTTGTGGCGTCTCTCTTTATGTAGTGTTGTGGTGTCCCTCTTTTGTAGTGTTGTGGCTTCTATCTCTATGTATTGTTGTGGTGTCTCTCTTTGTAGTGTTGTGGTGTCTCTCTTTATGTAGTGTTGTGGTGTTTCTCTTTTATGTAGTGTTGTGGTGTCTCTCTTTATGTAGTGTTGTGGTGTCTCTCTTTATGTAGTGTTGTGGCATCTCTCTTTATGTAGTGTTGTGGTGTCTCTCTTTATGTAGTGTTGTGGTGTCTCTCTTTATGTAGTGTTGTGGTGTCTCTCTTTATGTAGTGTTGTGGTGTCTCTCTTTGTATGTAGTGTTGTGGTGTCTCTCTTTATGTAGTGTTGTGGTGTCTCTCTCTTATGTAGTGTTGTGGCGTCTCTCTTTATGTAGTGTTGTGGTGTCTCTCTCTTTATGTAGTGTTGTGGTGTCTCTCTTCTTATGTAGTGTTGTGGCGTCTCTCTTTATGTAGTGTTGTGGTGTCTCTCTTTATGTAGTGTTGTGGTGTCTCTCTTTATGTAGTGTTTTGGGTGTCTCTCTTTATGTAGTGTTGTGGCGTCTCTCTTTATGTAGTGTTGTGGTGTCTCTCTTTATGTAGTGTTGTGGTGTCTCTCTTTATGTAGTGTTGTGGTGTCTCTCTCTTATGTAGTGTTGTGGTGTCTCTCTTTATGTAGTGTTGTAGGCGTCTCTCTTTATGTAGTGTTGTGGTGTCTCTCTTTATGTAGTGTTGTCTCTCTTTATGTAGTGTTGTGGTGTCTCTCTCTTTATGTAGTGTTGTGGTGTCTCTCTTTATGTAGTGTTGTGGTGTCTCTCTTTATGTAGTGTTGTGGTGTCTCTCTATG
>NW_025533457.1:2075000-2167500 GCF_020615455.1 Coregonus clupeaformis | reverse complement strand
AGGGTCAGGGTCAGGGTCAGGGTCAGGGTAAGGGTCAGGGTCAGGGTAAGGGTCAGGGTCAGGGTCAGGGTAAGGGTCAGGTAAGGGTCAGGGTAAGGGTCAGGGGTAAGGGTCAGGGTTAGGGTAAGGGTTAGGGTAAGGGTCAGGGTTAGGGTAGGGTAAGGGTCAGGGGTTAGGGTAAGGGTCAGGTTAGGGTTAGGGTCAGGGTCAGGGTCAGGGTCAGGGTTAGGGTAAGGGTAAGGGTCAGGGTTAGGGTAAGGGTCAGGGTTAGGGTAAGGGTCAGGGTAAGGGTAAGGGTAAGGGTCAGGGTTAGGGTGAGATGTCAGGGTTAGGGTTAGGGTCAGGGTTAGGGTTAGGGTAAGGGTAAGGGTCAGGGTTAGGGTAAGGGTAAGGGTCAGGGTTAGGGTGAGATGTCAGGGTTAGGGTTAGGGTCAGGGTTAGGGTTAGGTAAGGGTAAGGGTAAGGGTAAGGGTAAGGGTCAGGGTAAGGGTAAGGGTCAGGGTCAGGGTCAGGGTAAGGGTCAGGGTCAGGGTCAGGGTCAGGGTAAGGGTCAGGGTCAGGGTAAGGGTCAGGGTCAGGGTCAGGGTCAGGGTCAGGGTAAGGGTAAGGGTCAGGGTCAGGGTCAGGGTAAGGGTCAGGGTCAGGGTCAGGGTCAGGGTAAGGGTCAGGAAGGGTAAGGGTAAGGGTCAGGGTTAGGGTCAGGGTAAGGGTAAGGGTCAGGGTCAGGGTCAGGGTCAGGGTCAGGGTAAGGGTCAGGGTAAGGGTGAGATGTACTCACACGGTGACGTTGCGGTCGGGACAGCTGTCACCGAAGGTTCCTCCCTGTTCCTTGAAGGTGATGAGGTTCCACACAGCAACCACCGTGTCTTCGGGAACACTGAAGTGGAACAGCTCCACGCTGGCGAAGGACCGGAATGCATTCAGCTTACGAGGCGTCCGCGTAAAGTAGTCTGTTACGAAGTGACAATCTGGAGGAAAGATAGAGGGGGAGGAGTCAGGGAAAAGATGAGTTATATTTCTCTGGGCGAGGACGCACACGCTGGTATCCACCCAGACACATACACTACCAGTCAAAAGTTTGGACACACCTATTCATTCAAGGGTTTTTCTTCATAATTACTATTTTCTACATTGTAGAATAATAGTGAAGACATCAAAACTATAAAATAACACATATGGAATCATGTAGTAACCAAATAAAAGTGTTAAACAAATCAAAATATATTTTATACAGTGGGGGAAAAAAGTATTTAGTCAGCCACCAAATTGTGCAAGTTCTCCCACTTAAAAAGATGAGAGAGGCCTGTAATTTTCATCATAGGTACACGTCAACTATGACAGACAAAATGGAGAAAATAAATCCAGAAAATCATATTGTAGGATTTTTTATGAATTTATTTGCAAATTATGGTGGATAATAAGTATTTGGTCAATAACAAAAGTTTCTCAATACTTTGTTATATACCCTTTGTTGGCAATGACACAGGTCAAACGTTTTCTGTAAGTCTTCACAAGGTTTTCACACACTGTTGCTGGTATTTTGGCCCATTCCTTCATGCAGATCTCCTCTAGAGCAGTGATGTGTTGGGGCTGTCGCTGGGCAACACTGACTTTCAACTCCCTCCAAAGATTTTCTATGGGGTTGAGATCTGGAGACTGGCTAGGCCACTCCAGGACCTTGAAATGCTTCTTACGAAGCCACTCCTTCGTTGCCCGGGTGGTGTGTTTGGGATCATTGTCATGCTGAAAGACCCAGCCACGTTTCATCTTCAATGCCCTTGCTGATGGAAGGAGGTTTTCACTAAAAATCTCACGATACATGGCCCCATTCATTCTTTCCTTTACACGGATCAGTCAGTCCTGGTCCCTTTGCAGAAAAACAGCCCCAAAGCATGATGTTTCCACCCCCCATGCTTCACAGTAGGTATGGTGTTCTTTGGATGCAACTCAGCATTCTTTGTCCTCCAAACACGACGAGTTGAGTTTTTACCAAAAAGTTATATTTTGGTTTCATCTGACCATATGACATTCTCCCAATCCTCTTCTGGATCATCCAAATGCACTCTAGCAAACTTCAGACGGGCCTGGACATGTACTGGCTTAAGCAGGGGGACACGTCTGGCACTGCAGGATTTGAGTCCCTGGCAGCATCGTGTGTTACTGATGGTAGGCTTTGTTACTTTGGTCCCAGCTCTCTGCAGGTCATTCACTAGGTCCCCCCCGTGTGGTTCTGGGATTTTTTGCTCACCGTTCTTGTGATCATTTTGACCCCACGGGGTGAGATCTTGCGTGGAGCCCCAGATCGAGGGAGATTATCAGTGGTCTTGTATGTCTTCCATTTCCTAATAATTGCTCCCACAGTTGATTTCTTCAAACCAAGCTGCTTACCTATTGCAGATTCAGTCTTCCCAGCCTGGTGCAGGTCTACAATTTTGTTTCTGTTGTCCTTTGACAGCTCTTTGGTCTTGGCCATAGTGGAGTTTGGAGTGTGACTGTTTGAGGTTGTGGACAGGTGTCTTTTATACTGATAACAAGTTCAAACAGGTGCCATTAATACAGGTAACGAGTGGAGGACAGAGGAGCCTCTTAAAGAAGAAGTTACAGGTCTGTGAGAGCCAGAAATCTTGCTTGTTTGTAGGTGACCAAATATTTATTTTCCACCATAATTTGCAAATAAATACAATGTGATTTTCTGGAGAAAAAAAATCTCAATTTGTCTGTCATAGTTGACGTGTACCTATGATGAAAATTGCAGGCCTCTCTCATCTTTTTAAGTGGGAGAACTTGCACAATTGGTGGCTGACTAAATACTTTTTTTCCCCACTGTATTTCAGATTCGTCAAATAGCCACCCTTTGCCTTGATGACAGCTTTGCACACTCTTGCCCCCCCACTTCTCCTTCACCCAAATTCAGACAGCTGATGTTCTGAAAGAGCTGCAAAATCTGGACACCTACAAATCAGCTGGGATAGACAATCTGGACCCTTTCTTTCTAAAATTAGCCGCCGAAATTGTCACAACCCCTATTACTAGCCTGTTCAACCTCTCTTTCGTAACGTCTGAGATCCCCAGAGATTGGAAAGCTGCCGCGGTCATCCCCCTCTTCAAAGGGGGTGACACTCAAGATCCAAACTGTTACAGATCTATATCCATCCTGCCCTGCCTTTCGAAAGTATTTGAAAGCCAAGTTAACAAAACAGATCACCGACCATTTTGAATCCCACCGTACCTTCTCCACTATGCAATCTGGTTTCCGAGCTGGTCATGGGTGCACCTCAACCACGCTCAAGGTCCTAAACGATATTATAACCGCAATCGATAAAAGACAGTACTGTGCAGCCGTCTTCATCGACCTGGCCAAGGCTTTCGACTCTGTCATTCACTGCATTCTTATTGGCAGACTAAATAGCCTTGGTTTCTCAAATGACTGCCTCGCCTGGTTCACCAACTACTTCTCAGATAGAGTTCAATGTGTCAAATCGGAGGGCCTGTTGTCTGGACCTATGGCAGTCACTATGGGGGTGCCACAGGGTTGGGCTGACTCTATTCTCTGTGTATATCAATGATGTCGCTCTTGCTGCTGGTGACTCTCAGATCCACCTCTACGCAGACGACACCATTTGGTATACATCTGGCCCTTCATTGGACACTGTGTTAACAAACCTCCAAACGAGCTTCAATGCCATACAACACTCCTTCCATAGCCTCCAACTGCTCTTAAACACTAGTAAAACTAAATGCATGCTCTTCAATTGAACGCTGCTTGCACCCGCCCGCCCGACTAGAATCACTACTCTCGGCGGGTCTGACTTAGAATATGTGGACAACTACAAATACCTAGGTGTCTGGTTAGACCGTAAACTCTCCTTCCAGACTCACATTACGCATCTCAAATCCAAAGTTAAATCTAGAATTGGCTTCTTATTTCGAAACAAAGCCTTCTTCACTCATGCTGCCAAACATGCCCTCGTAAAACTGACTATCCTACCGATCCTTGACTTTGGCGATGTCATTTACAAAATAGCCTCCAACACTCTACTCAGCAAATTGGATGTAGTCTATCACAGTGCCATCCATTTTGTCACCAAAGCCCCATACACTACCCACCACTGTGACCTGTACGCTCTTGTTGGCTGGTCCTCACTACATATTAGTCGCCAAACCCACTGGTTCCAGGTCATCTATAAATCACTGCTAGGCATATCCCCGCCTTATCTTAGCTCATTGGTCACCATAGCAACACCCACCCGTAGTATGCGCTCCAGCAGGTATATCTCACTGGTCATCCCCAAAGCCAACACCTCCTTTGACCGCCATTCCTTCCAGTTCTCTGCTGCCAATGACTGGAACGAACTGCAAAAATCTCTGAAGCTGGAGAATCTTATCTCCCTCACTAACTTTAAGCATCAGTTGTCAGAGCACCTTACCGATCACTGCACCTGTACACAGCCCATCTGAAATTAGCCCACCCAACTACCTCATCTCCATATTGTTATTTATTTTGCTAATTTGTACCCCAGTATCTCTATTTGCACATCATCTTCTGCACATCTATCATTCCAGTGTTAATACTACATTGTAATTATTTTGCACTATAGCCTATTTATTGCCTTACCTCCATAACGTATTACATTTGCACACACTGTATATAATCCCACCCACTTTGCTAAAGCACAGCCCCACACCATTAGAGGGATATCAACCTACTACCCTGAGACAAGGCTGAGTATAGATATATACCATTAGAGGGATATCAACCCTGAGACAAGGCTGAGTATAGATATATACCATTAGAGGGATATCAACCCTGAGACAAGGCTGAGTATAGATATATACCATTAGAGGGATATCAACCCTGAGACAAGGCTGAGTATAGATATATACCATTAGAGGGATATCAACCCTGAGACAAGGCTGAGTATAGATATATACCATTAGAGGGATATCAACCCTGAGACAAGGCTGAGTATAGATATATACCATTAGAGGGATATCAACCCTGAGACAAGGCTGAGTATAGATATATACCATTAGAGGGATATCAACCCTGAGACAAGGCTGAGTATAGATATATACCATTAGAGGGATATCAACCCTGAGACAAGGCTGAGTATAGATATATACCATTAGAGGGATATCAACCCTGAGACAAGGCTGAGTATAGATATATACCATTAGAGGGATATCAACCTACTACCCTGAGACAAGGCTGAGTATAGATATATACCTGCATTGTTTTGGACTAACTCTTGCACTGACTCTATGCACACACACTCACACCTACATACACTGACACCCCAACACACACACACACACACAGGACTCTACCCACACACACAGGACTCTACCCACACACACAGGACTCTACCCACACACACACACACACACACACACACACACTGACACCCCAACACAAACACACACAGGACTCTACCCACACACACAGGACTCTACCCACACACACACACACACACACACACTGACACCCCAACACAAACACAAACAGGACTCTACCCACACACACACACACACACACACACACACACACTGACACCCCAACACACACACATACAGGACTCTACCCACTCACACAGGACTCTACCCACACACACACACACACACACACTGACACCCCAACACAAACACACACAGGACTCTACCCACTCACACAGGACTCTACCCACACACACACACACACACTGACACCCCAACACAAACACACACAGGACTCTACCCACACACACACACACACACTGACACCCCAACACAAACACACACAGGACTCTACCCACACACACAGGACTCTACCCACACACACACACACACACACACACACACACATGACACCCCAACACAAACACACACACACACAGGACTCTACCCACACACACAGGACTCTACCCAACACACACACACACACACACACACACACACTGACACCCCAACACAAACACACACACAGGACTCTACCCACACACACAGGACTCTACCCACACACACACACACACACACACACACACACACACTGACACCCCAACACAAACACACACACACACACACAGGACTCTACCCACACACACAGGACTCTACCCACACACACACACACACACACACACTGACACCCCAACACAAACACACACACACACAGGACTCTACCCACACACACAGGACTCTACCCACACACACACACACACACACACACACACAGACACCCCAACACGAACACAGGACTCTACCCACACACACAGGACTCTACCCACACACACACACACACTGACACCCCAACACAAACACACACACAGGACTCTACCCACACACACAGGACTCTACCCACTCACACAGGACTCTACCCACACACACACACACACACACACACACACACAGGACTCTACCCACACACACAGGACTCTACCCACACACACAGGACTCTACCCACACACACACACACACACACACACAGGACTCTACCCACACACACACAGGACTCTACCCACACACACACAGGACTCTACCCACACACACAGGACTCTACCCACACACACAGGACTCTACCCACACACACAGGACTCTACCCACTCACTCACACACACACACGACTCTACCCACACACACATACACACACTGACACCAACAAAAACACACACACCCACAACATACATAACATGGGCACACATGCATACTGACTTTACATTTACATTTTAGTCATTTAGCAGACGCTCTTATCCAGAGGGACTTACAGTAAGATGATGCCACAGACCAATTCAGACTATTATTGCGTTGTTGGATTTTGTGTTTGCAAGGCATTTCACTGTGCATGTGATATGAAAACCTGAAACACTCACACACCCTTTCACACTTCTGCTACAGCTCAGTCTATTATCCATCCTGTTGTCTAGTCACTTTACCCCTACCTACAGTATACTGCTGCTACTGTCTATTATCTATCCTGTTGTCTAGTCACTTTACCCCTACCTACAGTATACTGCTGCTACTGTCTATTATCTATCCTGTTGTCTAGTCACTTTACCCCTACCTATATGTACATAGCAGTGGAGGCTCCTCAGAGGAGGAAGGGGAGGACCATTTATAAAAAATAAAACATTTAAACATTTTAAAAAGTTTCCTTTTTAGATAAAACTATACTAAATATATTCACGTCACCAAATAATTGATTACATCACACTATTTTTCAATGAAGGTCTACAGTAGCCTCAACAGCACTCTGTAGGGTAGCACCATGGTGTAGCCGGAGGACAGCTAGCTTCCGTCCTCCTCTGGGTACATTGACTTCAATACAAAACCTAGGAAGCTCATGGTTCTCACCCCCTTCCATAGACTTACACAGTAACTTCCGGAAGGACATCCTCCAACCTATCAGAGCTCTTGCAGCATTAACTGACATGTTGTCCACCCAATCAAAGGATCAGAGAATGAATCTAGTACTGAAAGCATAAGCTACAGCTAGCTAGCACTGCAGTGCATAAAATGTGGTGAGTAGTTGACTCAAAGAGAGAGAAAGACAATAGTTGAACAGTTTTGAACAAATTAATTTATTCCAAAATGATAGAGAGATAGTCACTAGCAGCTAGCTAGTTTAGCCTACTCAAACACCCTGCTCAAACAGATGGATGCTATGTTAGCTAGCTGGCTATATCCAACACAACACTGGAACTCTTCCAAGTCAAGGTAAGCTTTTAGTTTTACTAATTTATTGCCACCGGGGCCCGCCGGTGTAACTGCTAAACTGCTTACTGACTGTACACTAACATTACTGCACGATTGTAGTGGGTTTGCTAACGCGTTAGTTCTATTAGCTATGCTGACTATGACGTTACTTTAGCTAATATGGTGACAATGATGTAGGCTGTGTGTAGCCTGGTGACATAAAGCTGATGTGTTGTGCATTGAAGTCCACAAACGAAGAGAAAAAGTGAGAAGAGCGCATAGATGCGAGAAGGAATACAACGTGGCTGCTATGAAAGGTACCTGGGCGGCAGGTACCTGGGCGGCAGGTAGCTTAGTGGTTAAGAGCGTTGTGCCAGTAACCGAAAGGTCGCTGGTTCTAATCCCCGAGCCCACTAGGTGAAAAATCTGTCGATGTGCCCTTGAGCAAGGCACTTAACCCTAATTGCTCCTGTAAGTCGCTCTGGATAAGAGCGTCTGCTAAATGACCAATTATTATTATTTAAAGTTAACTGTGTTTATCAGGTGTGTATTCATTCCGCCGATTCTGTTGAAAAACATTTCTTAAACGGAAGCAAACGGAACGAAACAGGGATCAACATACCTGAATTTGTCCAATAGAAACTCTCGTTTGCAACTGTTGGACTAATGATTACACCCTAGATCAGCTAGATGCAGGCAAGAGTGTGCAAGGCGGTATTGAATGTGTCACTGTCTGTCACCTCAAATTTGTCTCTTCCTGTGTGCACCTACAGTTGAAGTCGGAAGTTTACATACACCTTAGCCAAATACATTTAAACCAAATACATTATACATTTAAAGTCCCTGTCTTAGGTCAGTTAGGATCACCACTTTATTTTAAGAATGTGAAATGTCAGAATAACAGTAGAGAGAATGATTTATTTCAGCTTTTATTTCTTTCATCACATTCCCAGTGGGTCAGACATTTACATACACTCAATTAGTATTTGGTAGCATTGCCTTTAAATTTTTTTACTTAGGTCAAACGTTTCGGGTAGCCTTCCACAAGCTTCCCACAATAAGTTGGGTGAATTTTGGCCCATTCCTCCTGACAGAGCTGGTGTAACTGAGTCAGGTTTGTAGGCCTCCTTGCTTGCACACGCTTTTTCAGTTCTGCCCACAAATGTTCTATAGGTTTGAGGTCAGGGCTTTGTGATGGCCACTCCAATACCTTGACTTTGTTGTCCTTGAGCCATTTTGCCACAACTTTGGAAATATGCTTGGGGTCATTGTCCATTTGGAAGACCCATTTGCGACCAAGCTTTAACTTCCTGACTGATGTCTTGAGATGTTGCTTCAATATATCCACATGATTTTCCTTCCTCATGATGCCATTTTTTTTGTGAAGTGCACCAGTCCCTCCTGCAGCAAAGCACCCCCACAGCATGATGCTGACACCGCTGTGCTTCACGGTTGGGATGGTGTTCTTCGGCTTGCAAGAATCCCCCTTTTTCCTCCAAACATAACTATGGTCATTATGGCCAAACAGTTCTATTTTTGTTTCATCAGACCAGAGGACATTTCTCAAAAAAGTACGATCTTTGTCCCCATGTACAGTTGCAAACCGTAGTCTGGCTTTCTTATGGCGGTTTTGGAGCAGTGGCTTCTTCCTTGCTGAGCAGCCTTTCAGGTTATGTCAATATAGGACTCGTTTTACTGTGGATATAGATACTTTTGTACCTTTTTCCTACAGCATCTTCACTAGGTCCTTTGCTGTTGTTCTGGGATTTATTTGCACTTTTCGCACCAAAGTACGTTCATCTCTAGGAGACAGAACGCGTCTCCTTCCTGAGCGGTATGACAGCTACATGGTCCCATGGTGTTTATACTTGCGTATTATTGTTTGTACAGATGAACGTGGTACCTTCAGGTGTTTGAAAATTGCTCCCAAGGATGAACCAGACTTGTGTAGGTCTACAGTTTTATTTCTGAGGTTTTTGCTGAATTCTTTTGATTTTCCCATGATGTCAAGCAAAGAGGCACTGAGTTTGAAGGTAGGCCTTGAAATACATCCACAGGTACACCTCCAATTGACTCAAATGATGTCAATTAGCCTAGCAGAAGCTTCTAAAGCCATGACATCGTTTTCTGGAATTTTCCAAGCTGTTTAAAGGCACAGTCAACTTAGTGTATGTAAGCTTCTGACCCACTGGAATTGTGATACAGTGAATTATAAGTGAAATAATCTGTCTGTAAACAATTGTTGGAAAAATTACTTGTGTCATGCACAAAGTAGATATCCTAACCGACTTGCCAAAACTTTAGTTTGTTAACAAGAAATTGTGGTTGAAAAAACGAGTTTTAATGACTCCAACCTAAGTGTATGTAAACTTCCGACTTCAACTGTACGTTGTAAACCTTCATTCATAGTCTAGGTTGTAGCAACCTCATGATGGGTATAGGGAACATTTTCCCTATCATGTAGTAGCCTAAACCTATCGATGTTACATTGAACTGGGTGAATGGAATATTAATGAAAGTCAACCAATATGCTGTAATAGAAATAAGGCCATGCTCATTGTCCTCCCTCATCATAAACGGCACTGACCGCCACTGGTACATAGCTACCTCAATTACCTCGTACCCCTGCACATCGACTCGGTACTGGTACTCCCTGTATATAGCCATGTTATCACCTGGTACTCCCTGTATATAGCCATGTTATTACCTGGTACCCCTGCACATCAACTCAGTACTGGTACTTCCTGTATGTAGCCAAGTTATTTTTACTCATTGTTATTCACTGTGTATTTATTCCTCGTGTCACTATTTCTATATCTACACACTACCGTTCAAAAGGTTGGGGTCACTTAGAAATGTCCTTGTTTTTGAAAGAAATACAATTTTTTTGTCCATTAAAATAACATCAAATTGATCAGAATTACAGTGTAGACATTGTTAATGTTGTAAATGGCTATTGTAGCTGGAAACTGCTGATTTTTTATGGAATATCTACATAGGCGTACAGACGCCCATTATCAGCAACCATCAGTCCTGTTTATCATTTTAAAATGCTAATTGATCATTAGAAAACCCTTTTGCAATTATGTTAGCACAGCTGAAAACTGTTGTGCTGATTAAAGAAGCAATAAAACTGGCCTTCTTGAGACTAGTTGAGTATCTGAAGCATCAGCAATTGTGGGTTCAATTACAGGCTCAAAATGGCCAGAAACAAATAACTTTCTTCTGAAACTCGTCAGTCTATTCTTGTTCTGAGAAATTAAGGCTATTCTATGCAAGAAATTGCCAAGAAACTGAAGATCTCGTACAACACTGTGTACTACTCCCTTCACAGAACAGCATTGCAAATAAAAAGCCATATCTCAGACTGGCCAATAAAAAGAAAAGATTAAGATGGGCAGTCTGATATATGGCTTTTTCTTTGCAACTCTGCCTTGAAGGTCAGCATCCCGGAGTCGCCTCTTCACTGTTGACGTTGAGACTGGTGTTTTGCGGGTACTATATAATGAAGCTGCCAGTTGAGGACCTGTGAGGTGTCTGTTTCTCAAACTAGACCCTAATGTATTTGTCCTCTTGCTCAGTTGTGCACCGGGGCCCTCCCACTCCTCTTTCTATTCTGGTTAGAGACAGTTTATATTGACTATCCGCCATTATGCAAATGAAGGGGAAGCGCAGAAGTCATGCGCCTGCATTTACCCCTCAAAGAAGGTTTCTAATGAGTGCGTCCCAAATGATCCCCTATTTCCTACATAGTGCAGGTCCCTGGTCAAAAGTAGTGCACTATATAGGGAATAGGGGGCCGTTTGGAAGCACCCAGTATGACGACAACAGGCTGATGACGGTACGACGACAACAGGCTGATGACGGTACGACGACAACAGGCTGATGACGGTACGAGGACAACAGGCTGATGACGGTACGAGGACAACAGGCTGATGACGGTATGAGGACAACAGGCTGATGACGGTACGACGACAACAGGCTGATGACGGTTCGACGACAACAGGCTGATGACGGTACGACGACAACAGGCTGATGACGGTACGACGACAACAGGCTGATGACGGTACGACGACAACAGGCTGATGACGGTATGAGGACAACAGGCTGATGACGGTATGAGGACAACAGGCTGATGACGGTACGACGACAACAGGCTGATGACGGTTCGGCGACAACAGGCTGATGACGGTACGACGACAACAGGCTGATGACGGTACGACGACAACAGGCTGATGACGGTACGACGACAACAGGCTGATGACGGTACGACGACAACAGGCTGATGACGGTACGACGACAACAGGCTGATGACGGTACGACGACAACAGGCTGATGACGGTATAAGGACAACAGGCTGATGACAGTACGACGACAACAGGCTGATGACGGTACGACGACAACAGGCTGATGACGGTACGACGACAACAGGCTGATGACGGTACGACGACAACAGGCTGATGACGGTTCGACGACAACAGGCTGATGACGGTACGACGACAACAGGCTGATGACGGTACGACGACAACAGGCTGATGACGGTACGACGACAACAGGCTGATGACGGTACGACGACAACAGGCTGATGACGGTACGACGACAACAGGCTGATGACGGTATAAGGACAACAGGCTGATGACAGTACGACGACAACAGGCTGATGACGGTACAACGACAACAGGCTGATGACGATATGACGACAACAGGCTGATGACGGTATAAGGACAACAGGGTGTTACTGAAAATGATGTAGCATCTTGACTGGGTGCTGGAAGTCTAAGTAAATGACTCCAATAGAAATGTAGCTTAATGACTGTCCATTTTTGTCCATTATCATGCTACTGTATGGGAAGATTAACACAGCGTTTCAATCTTCTCACTAATGGGAAAGTCATTATCGTTTCGTGCTTTCACCCCCAAGGGCACCTCTCCTCTCCCTGATCCACCGCCAGATCTGATCACATGGTCAGCACATTAGTTCTGAGCCTCACATATTGACAGGTCCTCTCCCTGGACCCATAGTGTGTGTACATAGTGTGTGTGTGTGTGTGTGTGTGTGTGTGTGTACATAGTGTGTGTGTGTGTGTGTGTGTGTGTGTGTGTGTGTGTGTGTGTGTGTGTGTGTGTGTGTGTGTGTGTGTGTGTGTGTGTGTGTCTGGGCGTATAGTGCCCATTTATTTCCACCTATGGACTAACAGCACTATGCAGCTAACATTAACCCTATAGACTAACAGCACTATGCAGCTAACATTAACCCTATAGACTAACAGCACTATGCAGCTAACATTAACCCTATAGACTAACAGCACTATGCAGCTAACATTAACCCTATAGACTAACAGCACTATGCAGCTAACATTAACCCTATAGACTAACAGCACTATGCAGCTAACATTAACCATATAGACTAACAGCACTATAAAGTACCAGTCAAAAGTTTGGACCCACCTACTCATTCAAAACTATGAAATAACACACATGGAATCATGTAGTAACCAAAAAAAGTGTTAAATAAATCAAAATATATTTTATATTTGAGATTCTTCAAATAGCCACCCTTTGCCTTGATGACAGCTTTGCACACTCTTGGCATTCTCTCAACCAGCTTCATGAGGTAGTCACCTGCAATGCATTTCAATTAACAGGTGTGCCTTGTTAAAAGTTAACTTGAGGAATTTCTTTCCTCGTTAATGCGTTTGAGCCAATCAGTTGTGTTGTGACAAGGTAGGGTATACAAAAGATAGCCCTATTTGGTAAAAGACCAAGTCCATATTATGGCAAGAACAGCTCAAATAAGCAAAGAGAAACAACAGTCCATCATTACTTTAAGACATGAAGGTCAGTCAATATGGAACATTTCAACAACTTTGAACGTTTTTTCAAGTGCAGTCGCAAAAACCATCAAGCGCTATGATGAAACTGGCTCTCATGAGGACCGCGACAGGAATGGAAGACCCAGAGTTACCTCTGCTGCAGAGGATACGTTTATTAGAGTTACCATCCTCAGAAATTGCAGCCCCAATAAATGCTTCACAGAGTTCAAGTCACAGACACATCTCAACATCAACTGTTCAGAGGAGACTGTGTTAATCAGGCCTTCATGGTCAAATCGCTGCAAAGAAACCACTACTAAAAGGACACCAATAAGAAGAAACATTGATGTGTTTATCAAAAGTAGTGCCATTGAAAGATAATTTCCTGCCCATCTTGAGTCATCATCATAAAGACTGATTTACATTAGGAGTAAGTGGATTCACCTGAAAAAATATATATTCCTCCAATGAAAACATCCATCACTCCATTGTTTCCTGCTCTACCTTGACTGGCTGCTGATATCTGACACCGTTATCTGGACGAGGTGAAGAGTGGACGAGTCCCAAATGACCAGAGCTCTGGCCAAAAGTAGTGCACTATATAGGGAACAGGGGTGCCATTCTCTGGTCTAAAGTAGTGCACTACATAGGGAATAGGGTTCCATTCTCTGGTCTAAAGTAGTGCACTACATAGGGAATAGGGTGCCATTCCCTGGTCTAAAGTAGTGCACTACATAGGGAATAGGGTTCCATTCTCTGGTCTAAAGTAGTGCACTATATAGGGAATAGGGTGCCATTCTCTGGTCTAAAGTAGTGCACTACATAGGGAATAGGGTTCCATTCTCTGGTCTAAAGTAGTGCACTATATAGGGAACAGGGGTGCCATTCTCTGGTCTAAAGTAGTGCACTATATAGGGAATAGGGTGCCATTCTCTGGTCTAAAGTAGTACACTATATAGGGAATAGGGTGCCATTCTCTGGTCTAAAGTAGTGCACTATATAGGGAATAGGGTGCCATTCTCTGGTCTAAAGTAGTGCACTACATAGGGAATAGGGTTCCATTCTCTGGTCTAAAGTAGTGCACTATATAGGGAATAGGGTGCCATTCTCTGGTCTAAAGTAGTGCACTATATAGGGAACAGGGGTGCCATTTCAGACACAGGGTGTCATTATCTGGAGGAAAGTGAGGAAAGTGTCTGCTGTCTAATTGGTGCTTAGGGTGACAGGATGTTTAAGACGTTTACCGGCAACAGCCTTTTTACAGCTGTCTGATGGAGATATGGAGCAACAAAACAATCATTTAAAATGGGAACATCCTGAGGTTCTAGAACGTCTTTGGTTTGGAGCATTATAACATACTACACCAGGGCTAGTTAGGAGAAAATGTGCAACAATTTTTTATTTTTTTTGAATTGTTGTTGATAATCTAACAGTTATAACGGTGACCGCGGTCATTTGGCCAATTACAGTCATCCAGAATTCCATGATCGTCACAGTCTGGCACGCCTACTCCTGCTCCCTCCCTCCCCTCCTCCCTCCTCCCCTCCCCTCCCTCCCCTCCTCCCTCCCTCCATCTCCCTCCCTCCATCTCCCCTCCTCCCTCCCTCCATATCCCTCCCTCCCCTCATCTCCCTCCCTCCCTCCTCCCCTCCAACTCCCTCCCTCCCTTCCATCTCCCCCCTCTCCCTCCGGCGCTCGACGTCGCCGGTCTACTAACCACCGGTCCTGCCAACCCATATTTGCACAAACAGGATAGACAGGATAGACAGGAGAGACAGGTTATGACAGGAGAGACAGGTTATGACAGGAGAGACAGGAGAGACAGGTTATGACAGGTTATGATAGGTTGGGACAGGACAGGTTAAGGTAGGTAGGGCCAGGATATGACAGGTTAAGGTAGAAAGAGACAGGATGTGACAGGTTCAGTTTGCCGACGACACAACAGTGGTAGGCCTGATCACCGACAACAATGAGACAGCCTATAGGGAGGAGGTCAGAGACCTGGCCGTGTGGTGCCAGGACAACAACCTCTCCCTCAACGTGACCAAGACAAAGGAGATGATTGTGGACTACAGGAAAAAAAAGAGGACTGAGCACGCCCCCATTCTCATCGACGGGGCTGTAGTGGAACAGGTTGAGAGCTTCAAGTTCCATGGTGTCCACATCACCAACGAACTATCATGGTCCAAACACACCAAGACAGTCGTGAAGAGGGCACGACAAAGCCTATTCCCCCTCAGGAGACTAAAAAGATTTGGCATGGGTCCTCAGATCCTCAAAAAATTCTACAGCTGCACCATCGAGAGCATCCTGACTGGTTGCATCACCGCCTGGTATGGCAACTGCTTGGCCTCCGACCGCAAGGCACTACAGAGGGTAGTGCGTAAAGCCCAGTACATCACTGGGGCCAAGCTTCCTGCCATCCAGGACCTCTATACCAGGCGGTGTCAGAGGAAAGCCCTCAAAATTGTCAGACTCCAGCCACCCTAGTCATAGACTGTTCTCTCTGACACCGCCTGCTGCCCCCCCACCCCATCCTTTTACCCTGCTGCTACTCTGTTAATTATTTATGCATAGTCACTTTAACTCTGCCCACATGTAGATATTACTTCAACTACCTCAACTAGCCGGTGCCCCCGCACATTGACTCTGCACCGGTACCCTCCTGTATATATATACAGTGGGGGAAAAAAGTATTTAGTCAGCCACCAATTGTGCAAGTTCTCCCACTTAAAAAGATGAGAGAGGCCTGTAATTTTCATCATAGGTACACGTCAACTATGACAGACAAATTGAGGAAAAAAATTCCAGAAAATCACATTGTAGGATTTTTTATGAATTTATATGCAAATTATGGTGGAAAATAAGTATTTGGTCACCTACAAACAAGCAAGATTTCTGGCTCTCACAGACCTGTAACTTCTTCTTTAAGAGGCTCCTCTGTCCTCCACTCGTTACCTGTATTAATGGCACCTGTTTGAACTTGTTATCAGTATAAAAGACACCTGTCCACAACCTCAAACATTCACACTCCACACTCCACTATGGCTAAGACCAAAGAGCTGTCAAAGGACACCAGAAACAAAATTGTAGACCTGCACCAGGCTGGGAAGACTGAATCTTCAATAGGTAAGCAGCTTGGTTTGAAGAAATCAACTGTGGGAGCAATTATTAGGAAATGGAAGACATACAAGACCACTGATATTCTCCCTCGATCTGGGGCTCCACGCAAGATCTCAACCCGTGGGGTCAAAATGATCACAAGAACGGTGAGCAAAAATCCCAGAACCACACAGGGGGACCTAGTGAATGACCTGCAGAGAGCTGGGACCAAAGTAACAAAGCCTACCATCAGTAACACACTACGCCGCGAGGGACTCAAATTCTGCAGTGCCAGACGTGTCCCCCTGCTTAAGCCAGTACATGTCCAGGCCCGTCTGAAGTTTGCTAGAGTGCATTTGGATGATCCAGAAGAGGATTGGGAGAATGTCATATGGTCAGACGAAACCAAAATAGAACTTTTTGGTAAAAACTCAACTCGTCGTGTTTGGAGGACAAAGAATGCTGAGTTGCATCCAAAGAACACCATACCTACTGTGAAGCATGGGGGTGGAAACATCATGCTTTGGGGCTGTTTTTCTGCAAAGGGACCAGGACGACTGATCCGTGTAAAGGAAAGAATGAATGGGGCCATGTATCGTGAGATTTTGAGTGAGAACCTCCTTCCATCAGCAAGGGCATTGAAGATGAAACGTGGCTGGGTCTTTCAGCATGACAATGATCCCAAACACACCGCCCGGGCAACGAAGGAGTGGCTTCGTAAGAAGCATTTCAAGGTCCTGGAGTGGCCTAGCCAGTCTCCAGATCTCAACCCCATAGAAAATCTTTGGAGGGAGTTGAAAGTCCGTGTTGCCCAGCGACAGCCCCAAAACATCACTGCTCTAGAGGAGATCTGCATGGAGGAATGGGCCAAAATACCAGCAACAGTGTGTGAAAACCTTGTGAAGACTTACAGAAAACGTTTGACCTGTGTCATTGCCAACAAAGGGTATATAACAAAGTATTGAGAAACTTTTGTTATTGACCAAATACTTATTTTCAACCATAATTTGCAAATAAATTCATAAAGAATCCTACAATGTGATTTTCTGGATTTTTTTCTCTCATTTTGTCTGTCATAGTTGACGTGTACCTATGATGAAAATTACAGGCCTCTCTCATCTTTTTAAGTGGGAGAACTTGCACAATTGGTGGCTGACTAAATACTTTTTTTCCCCACTGTAGCCTCCCTACTGTTATTTTATTTTACTTCTGCTCTTTTTTTCTCAACACTTTTTTTGTTGTTGTTTTATTTTTACTTTTTTGTTAAAAATAAATGCACTGTTGGTTAAGGGCTGTAAGTAAGCATTTCACTGTAATGTCTGCACCTGTTGTATTCGGCGCATGTGGCCAATACAATTTGATTTGATTTGACCTATATCCATCCTGCCCTGCCTTTTGAAAGTTTTTGAAAGCCAAGTTAACAAACAGATCACCGACCATTTCGAATCCCACCGTACCTTCTCCGCTACGCAATCCGGTTTCCGAGCTGGTCATGGGTGCACCTCAGCCACGCTCAAGGTCCTAAACGATATTATAACCGCGATCGATAATAGACAGTACTGTGCAGCCGTCTTCATCGACCTGGCCAAGGCTTTCGACTCTGTCAATCACCGCATTCTTATTGGCAGACTAAATAGCCTTGGTTTCTCAAATGACTGCCTCGCCTGGTTCACCAACTACTTCTCAGATAGAGTTCAATGTGTCAAATCGGAGGGCCTGTTGTCTGGACCTATGGCAGTCACTATGGGGGTGCCACAGGGTTGGGCCGACTCTATTCTCTGTGTATATTAATGATGTCGCTCTTGCTGCTGGTGACTCTCAGATCCACCTCTACACAGACGACACCATTTTGTATACATCTGGCCCTTCATTGGACACTGTGTTAACAAATCTCCAAACGAGCTTCAATGCCATACAACACTCCTTCAGTAGCCTCCAACTGCTCTTAAACACTAGTAACACTAAATGCATGCTCTTCAATCGAACACTGCTGGCACCCGCCCACCCGACTAGAATCACTACTCTCGACGGGTCTGACCTAGAGTATGTGGACAACTACAAATACCTAGGTGTCTGGTTAGACTGTAAACTCTCCTTCCAGACTCACATTAAGCATCTCCAATCCAAAGTTAAATCTAGAATCGGCTTCCTATTTCGCAACAAAGCCTTCTTCACTCATGCTGCCAAACATGCCCTCGTAAAACTGACTGTCCTACCGATCCTTGACTTTGGCGACGTCATTTACAAAATAGCCTCCAACACTCTACTCAGCAAATTGGATGTAGTCTATCACAGTGCCATCCGTTTTGTCACCAAAGCCCCATATACTACCCACCACTGTGACCTGTACGCTCTTGTTGGCTGGTCCTCACTACATATTCGTCGCCAAACCCACTGGCTCCAGGCCATCTATAAATCACTACTAGGCAAATCTCCGCCTTATCTTAGCTCATTGGTCACCATAGCAACACCCACCCGTAGTATATCTCACTGGTCATTCCCAAAGCCAACACCTCCTTCGGCCGCCATTCCTTCCAGTTCTCTGCTGCCAATGACTGGAACAAACTGCAAAAATCTCTGAAACTGGAGACTCTTATCTCCCTCACTAACTTTAAGCATCAGTTGTCTGAGCACCTTACCGATCACTGCACCTGTACACAGCCCTTCTGAAATTAGCCCACTCAACTACCTCATCCCCATATTGTTATTTATTTTGCTCATTTGTACCCCAGTATCTCCATTTGCACATCCTCTCTTGCATATACATATATACATACATACACACACACACACACCTGTTCTGAAAGGCCCCAGAGTCTGCAACACCACTAAGCAAGGGGCACCACCAAGCAAGCGGCACCATGAAGACCAAGGAGCTATCCAAACAGGTCAGGGACAAGGTTGAGGAGAAGTACAGATCAGGTTGGGTTATAAAAAAATATCTGAAACTTTCAACATCCCACGGAGCACCATTAAATCCATTATTAAACAATGGAAAGAATATGGCACCACAACAAACCTTCCAAGAGAGGGCCGCCCACCAAAACTCACAGACCAGGCAAGGAGGGCATTAATCAGAGAGGCAACAAAGAGACCAAAGATAACCCTGAAGGAGCTGCAAAGCTCCACAGCGGAGATTGGAGTATCTGTCCATAGGACCACTTTAAGCCGTACACTCCACAGAGCTGGGCTTTACGGAAGAGTGGCCAGAAAAAAAGCCATTGCTTAAAGAAAAAAATAAGCAAACACGTTTGGTGTTCGCCAAAAGGCATGTGGGAGACTCCTCAAACATACTCTGGTCAGATTAGCTTTTTGGCCATCAAGGAAAACGCTATGTCTGAAACAAACCCAACACCTCCCATCACCCCGAGAACACCATCCCCACAGTGAAGAATGGTGGTGGCAGCATCATGCTGTAGGGGTGTTTTCCATCGGCAGGGACTGGGAAACTGGTCAGTATTGAAGGAATGATGGATGGCGCTAAATACAGGGAAAATCTTGAGGGAAACCTGTTTCAGTCTTCCAGAGATTTGAGACTGGGACGGAGGTTCACCTTCCAGCAGGACAATGACCCCTAAGCATACTGCTAAACAACACTCAAGTGGTTTGAGGGGAAACATTTAAATGTCTTGGAATGGCCTAGTCAAAGCCCAGACCTCAATCCAATTGAGAATCTGTGGTATGACTTAAAGATTACTGTACACCAGCGGAACCCATTCAACTTGAATGAGCTGGAGCAGTTTTGCCTTGAAGAATGGGCAAAAATCCCAGTGGCTAGATGTGCCAAGCTTATAGAGACATACCCCAAGAGACTTGCAGCTGTAATTGCAGCAAAAAAATATTTTGCATCTTCAAAGTGGTAGGCATGTTGTGTAAATCAAATGATACAAACCCCCCAAAAATCCATTTTAATTCCAGGTTGTAAGGCAACAAAATAGGAAAAATGCCAAGGTGGGGTGAATACTTTCGCAAGCCACTGTATTTATCTATGAGCCTACAGTATGTACCCAGTAACAGGGATGTAACTCCTTGCTCCCACTCCCAGGCCACTGAGGAGAGGACACAGCAGAATAGAACAGAACAGACTGTGTTCCAGTACATGTTAGACCATAAATCAACAGCAGACTCAAAACACTGGAACACATAAATTATGCAGTCTGCTCTGATGGCAGCGAAGCAGCAGTGGCACCATTGTTCACAATTAAGCAGACGAGGTCCCAGATTTCAGAGGCTGCAAACGTTAGTCTCCTGTTGCAACCACAGCAGCAGAGGTGTGTGAAGAGAAGACTGCAGAGATGTCTCTGTGTGTGAACCACAGCAGCAGAGGTGTATGCTCAAACACCAACCTCTACCAGGGTAGCCTGGTGACCTCACTCAGCCAACTACCTGATCCACCTGACTGGAAAGCAATCAAAGCATTGAAGTAGCCTGGTCCCAGGTATGTTTGTGTTCTTGTGTTCTTGCCAATTCCATCGCTGTTATTGCTAGCATTCAAAGGCCATCTTCCCCACCATCACACTCAGTACTCATGTTTTCAATCTGCAAATCAGAGCTATACCCTACAGAGGCTGCCAGCTTGGTTTTAGCCTAAAGTGCCTGCTAGCTTGGTTTTACCCTACAGAGCCTGCTAGCTTGGTTTTACCCTACTGCTAGCTTGGTTTTACCCTACAGAGGCTGCTAGCTTGGTTTTACCCTACTGCTAGCTTGGTTTTACCCTACAGAGCCTGCTAGCTTGGTTTTACCCTACAGAGCCTGCTAGCTTGGTTTTACCCTACAGAGTCTGCTAGCTTGGTTTTACCCTACAGAGGCTGCTAGCTTGGTTTTACCCTACTGCTAGCTTGGTTTTACCCTACAGAGCCTGCTAGCTTGGTTTTACCCTACAGAGCCTGCTAGCTTGGTTTTACCCTACAGAGCCTGCTAGCTTGGTTTTACCCTACTGCTAGCTTGGTTTTACCCTACTGCTAGCTTGGTTTTACCCTACTGCTAGCTTGGTTTTACCCTACAGAGCCTGCTAGCTTGGTTTTATCCTACAGAGCCTGCTAGCTTGGTTTTACCCTACAGAGCCTGCTAGCTTGGTTTTACCCTACAGAGCCTGCTAGCTTGGTTTTACCCTAAAGAGCCTGCTAGCTTGGTTTTACCCTACAGAGGCTGCCAGCTTGGTTTTACCCTACAGAGCCTGCTAGCTTGGTTTTACCCTACAGAGCCTGCTAGCTTGGTTTTACCCTACAGAGCCTGCTAGCTTGGTTTACCCTACTGCTAGCTTGGTTTAACCCTACAGAGGCTGCTAGCTTGGTTTTACCCTACAGAGCCTGCTAGCTTGGTTTTACCCTACAGAGCCTGCTAGCTTGGTTTTACCCTACTGCTAGCTTGGTTTTATCCTAAAGAGCCTGCTAGCTTGGTTTTACCCTACAGAGCCTGCTAGCTTGGTTTTACCCTACAGAGCCTGCTAGCTTGGTTTTACCCTACAGAGCCTGCTAGCTTGGTTTTACCCTACAGAGCCTGCTAGCTTGGTTTTACCCTACAGAGGCTGCTAGCTTGGTTTTACCCTACAGAGGCTGCTAGCTTGGTTTTACCCTACAGAGCCTGCTAGCTTGGTTTTACCCTACAGCTAGCTTGGTTTTACCCTACTGCTAGCTTGGTTTTACCCTAAAGAGCCTGCTAGCTTGGTTTTACCCTACAGAGCCTGCTAGCTTGGTTTTACCCTACAGAGGCTGCTAGCTTGGTTTCACCCTACAGAGCCTGCTAGCTTGGTTTTACCCTACAGAGGCTGCTAGCTTGGTTTTACCCTACAGAGCCTGCTAGCTTGGTTTTACCCTACTGCTAGCTTGGTTTTACCCTACAGAGCCTGCTAGCTTGGTTTTACCCTACTGCTAGCTTGGTTTTACCCTACAGAGCCTGCTAGCTTGGTTTTACCCTACTGCTAGCTTGGTTTTACCCTACTGCTAGCTTGGTTTTACCCTACTGCTAGCTTGGTTTTACCCTACAGAGCCTGCTAGCTTGGTTTTACCCTACAGAGCCTGCTAGCTTGGTTTTACCCTACAGAGCCTGCTAGCTTGGTTTTACCCTACAGAGCCTGCTAGCTTGGTTTTACCCTACAGAGCCTGCTAGCTTGGTTTTACCCTACAGAGGCTGCTAGCTTGGTTTTACCCTACAGAGCCTGCTAGCTTGGTTTTACCCTACAGAGGCTGCTAGCTTGGTTTTACCCTAAAGAGCCTGCTAGCTTGGTTTTACCCTACAGAGCCTGCTAGCTTGGTTTTACCCTACAGAGGCTGCTAGCTTGGTTTTACCCTACAGAGGCTGCTAGCTTGGTTTTACCCTACAGAGCCTGCTAGCTTGGTTTTACCCTACAGAGCCTGCTAGCTTGGTTTTACCCTAAAGAGCCTGCTAGCTTGGTTTTACCCTACAGAGCCTGCTAGCTTGGTTTTACCCTACAGAGGCTGCTAGCTTGGTTTTACCCTACTGCTAGCTTGGTTTTACCCTACAGAGGCTGCTAGCTTGGTTTTACCCTACAGAGCCTGCTAGCTTGGTTTTACCCTACAGAGGCTGCTAGCTTGGTTTTACCCTACTGCTAGCTTGGTTTTACCCTACTGCTAGATTGGTTTGTGTTAATGCATGGCAACATGCTCAGAATCAACAGGAAAGGTGGTGGCCAACAGAGCTTGGCAGTTTCAAGCTACAGACATTACACATAGCAATCTCTGCTATCACACGTACAGTGTGTGTGTGTGTGTGTGTGTGTGTGAGAGAGAGAGTGAGGGAGTGAGAGAGAAAAATCACAGTCTACTTGAACAGAGCAGTACTCTATCATGAGGAATCAAAGCCAAAGGAACTGAAAAATATTAAGAAATGCTACACAGTGAGGGAAAAAAGTATTTGATCCTCTGCTGATTTTGCACGTTTGCCCACTGACAAAGAAATGATCAGTCTATAATTTTAATGGTAGGTTTATTTGAACAGTGAGAGACAGAATAACAACAAAAAAATCCAGAAAAACGCATGTCAAAAATGTTATAAATTGATTTGCATTTTAATGAGGGAAATAAGTATTTGACCCCCACTCAATCAGAAAGATTTCTGACTCCCAGGTGTCTTTTATACTGGTAATGAGCTGAGATTAGGAGCACACTCTTAAAGGGAGTGCTCCTAATCTCAGTTTTTTACCTGTATAAAAGAAACCTGTCCACAAAAGCAATCAATCAGATTCCAAACTCTCCACCATGGCCAAGACCAAAGAGATCTCCAAGGAAGTCAGGGACAAGATTGTAGACCTACACAAAGCTGGAATGGGCTACAAGACCATCGCCAAGCAGCTTGGTGAGAAGGTGACAACAGTTGGTACAATTATTCGCAAATGGAAGAAACACAAAAGACCTGTCAATCTCCCTCGGCCTGGGGCTCCATGCAAGATCTCAACTCGTGGAGTTGCAATGATCATGAGAACGGTGAGGAATCAGCACAGAACTACACGGGAGGATCTTGTCAATGATCTCCAGGCAGCTGGGACCATAGTCACCAATAAAACAATTGGTAACACACTACGCCGTGAAGGACTGAAATCCTGCAGCGCCCGCAAGGTCCCCCTGTTCAAGAAAGCACATATACATGCCCGTCTGAAGTTTGCCAATGAACATCTGAATGATTCAGAGGAGAACTGGGTGAAAGCGTTGTGTTCAGATGAGACCAAAATTGAGCTCTTTGGCATCAACTCAACTCGCCGTGTTTGGAGGAGGAAGAATGCTGCCTATGACCCCAAGAACACCATCCCCACTGTCAAACATGGAGGTGGAAACATTATACTTTGGGGGTGTTTTTCTGCTAAGGGGACAGGACAACTTCACCGCATCAAAGGGACGATGGACGGGGCCATGTACCGTCAAATCTTGGGTGAGAACCTCCTTCCCTCAGCCAGGGCATTGAAAATGGGTCGTGGATGGGTATTCTAGCATGACAATGACCTAAAATACACAGCCAAGGCAACAAAGGAGTGGCTCAAGAAGAAGCACATTAAGGTCCTGGAGTGGCCTAGCCAGTCTCCAGACCTTAATCCCATAGAAAATCTATGGAGTGAGCTGAAGGTTCAAGTTGCCAAACGTCAGCCTCGAAACCTTAATGACTTGGAGAAGATCTGCAAAGAGGAGTGGAACAAAATCCCTCCTGAGATGTGTGCAAACCTGGTGGCCAACTACAAGAAACGTCTGACCTCTTTGATTGCCAACAAGGGTTTTGCCAACAAGTACTAAGTCATGTTTTGCAGAGGGGTCAAATACTTATTTCCCTCATTAAAATGCAAATCAATTTATAACATTTTTGACATGCGTTTTTCTGGATTTTTTTGTTGTTATTCTGTCTCTGTTCAAATAAACCTACCATTAAAATGATAGACTAATCATGTCTTTGTCAGTGGGCAAACGTACAAAATCAGCAGGGGATCAAATACTTTTTTCCCTCACTGTACATTGTCAGATATTACACATTTCTAATTTAGTCAGAAAGTCATTTTAATTTCAAGTTATAGTGTACTGTAGCTAGCTAGCTAACGTTAGCAGGCTGGCTCGCTAGCTACGTTACATGTATGATCTGTGTAGTAATATTATTCGTATCTCAGAGCCATTTGCATTGCTAGTTATAGCCTAATGTTAGCTAGCTAACATTGAATCTGGTTGGTTAGCTAACTGCAGATCCATGCAGGGTAGCAACGTTATGGGTCGGGATTATGGTTCATTGTTTAGCTAGCTAGCTACATGTCTAAACAAAAGACTCCACTATGCAAGTAACCATTTCAATAGAATGTTCAGGATGTCACTGCGACAAATGTCAAGTCTGCTGTTCTGGTCTGTTCAGTCTGCTGTTCTGGTCTGTTCAGTCTGCTGTTCTGGTCTGGTCAGTCTGCTGTTCTGGTCTGGTCAGTCTGCTGTTCTGGTCTGTTCAGTCTGCTGTTCTGGTCTGTTCAGTCTGCTGTTCTGGTCTGGTCAGTCTGCTGTTCTTCTAGTCTGCTGTTCTGGTCTGGTCAGTCTGCTGTTCGTCTTCAGTCTGCTGTTCTGGTCTGTTCAGTCTGCTGTTCTGGTCTGGTCAGTCTGCTGTTCGTCTGCTGTTCTGGTCTGGTCAGTCTGCTGTTCTGGTCTTTCAGTCTGCTGTTCTGGTCTGTTCAGTCTGCTGTTCAGTCTGCTGTTCTGGTCTGGTCAGTCTCTGTTCAGTCTGCTGTTCTGGTCTGTTCAGTCTGCTGTTCTGGTCTGTTCAGTCTGCTGTTCTGGTCTGGTCTGCTGTTCAGTCTGCTGTTCTGGTCTGTTCAGTCTGCTGTTCTGGTCTGTTCAGTCTGCTGTTCAGTCTGCTGTTCTGGTCTGTTCAGTCTGCTGTTCTGGTCTGGTCAGTCTGCTGTTCAGTCTGCTGTTCTGGTCTGGTCAGTCTGCTGTTCAGTCTGCTGTTCTGGTCTGTTCAGTCTGCTGTTCTGGTCTGGTCAGTCTGCTGTTCAGTCTGCTGTTCTGGTCTGTTCAGTCTGCTGTTCTGGTCTGGTCAGTCTGCTGTTCTGGTCTGTTCAGTCTGCTGTTCTGGTCTGTTCAGTCTGCTGTTCAGTCTGCTGTTCTGGTCTGGTCAGTCTGCTGTTCAGTCTGCTGTTCTGGTCTGTTCAGTCTGCTGTTCTGGTCTGTTCAGTCTGCTGTTCAGTCTGCTGTTCAGTCTGCTGTTCTGGTCTGTTCAGTCTGCTGTTCTGGTCTGTTCAGTCTGCTGTTCAGTCTGCTGTTCTGGTCTGTTCAGTCTGCTGTTCAGTCTGCTGTTCTGGTCTGTTCAGTCTGCTGTTCTGGTCTGTCTAGTCTGCTGTTCTTCTGTTCCAGTCTGCTGTTCGGTCTGTCTAGTCTGCTGTTCTGGTCTGCTCAGCTGCTGTTCAGTCTGCTGTTCTGGTCTGTTCAGTCTGCTGTTCAGTCTGCTGTTCTGGTCTGTTCAGTCTGCTGTTCAGTCTGCTGTTCTGGTCTGTTCAGTCTGCTGTTCTGGTCTGTTCAGTCTGCTGTTCTGGTCTGTTCAGTCTGCTGTTCAGTCTGCTGTTCTGGTCTGTTCAGTCTGCTGTTCAGTCTGCTGTTCTGGTCTGGTCAGTCTGCTGTTCAGTCTGCTGTTCTGGTCTGTTCAGTCTGCTGTTCTGGTCTGTTCAGTCTGCTGTTCAGTCTGCTGTTCTGGTCTGTTCAGTCTGCTGTTCAGTCTGCTGTTCTGGTCTGTTCAGTCTGCTGTTCTGGTCTGGTCAGTCTGCTGTTCTGGTCTGTTCAGTCTGCTGTTCTGGTCTGTTCAGTCTGCTGTTCTGGTCTGGTCAGTCTGCTGTTCTGGTCTGTTCAGTCTGCTGTTCTGGTCTGTTCAGTCTGCTGTTCTGGTCTGTTCAGTCTGCTGTTCTGGTCTGGTCAGTCTGCGTCTGCTGCTGTTCTGGTCTGTTCAGTCTGCTGTTCTGGTCTGGTCAGTCTGCTGTTCAGTCTGCTGTTCTGGTCTGTCAGTCTGCTGCTGTTCTGGTCTGTCAGTCTGCTGTTCAGTCTGCTGTTCTGGTCTGTTCAGTCTGCTGTTCAGTCTGCTGTTCTGGTCTGTTCAGTCTGCTGTTCTGGTCTGTTCAGTCTGCTGTTCTGGTCTGTTCAGTCTGCTGTTCAGTCTGCTGTTCTGGTCTGTTCAGTCTGCTGTTCTGGTCTGCTGTTCTGGTCTGTCAGTCTGCTGTTCTAGTCTGCTGTTCTGGTCTGGTCAGTCTGCTGTTCTGGTCTGTTCAGTCTGCTGTTCTGGTCTGTTCAGTCTGCTGTTCTGGTCTGTTCAGTCTGCTGTTCTGGTCTGTTCAGTCTGCTGTTCAGTCTGCTGTTCTGGTCTGTTCAGTCTGCTGTTCTGGTCTGTTCAGTCTGCTGTTCTGGTCTGGTCAGTCTGCTGTTCTGGTCTGGTCAGTCTGCTGTTCAGTCTGCTGTTCTGGTCTGGTCAGTCTGCTGTTCAGTCTGCTGTTCAGTCTGCTGTTCTGGTCTGTTCAGTCTGCTGTTCTGGTCTGGTCAGTCTGCTGTTCTGGTCTGTTCAGTCTGCTGTTCAGTCTGCTGTTCTGGTCTGTTCAGTCTGCTGTTCTGGTCTGTTCAGTCTGCTGTTCTGGTCTGTTCAGTCTGCTGTTCTGGTCTTTCATTGCGTCTGGTCTGGTCAGTCTGCTGTTCAGTCTGCTGTTCAGTCTGCTGTTCTGGTCTGTTCAGTCTGCTGTTCTGGTCTGTTCAGTCTGCTTCTGGTCTGTTCAGTCTGCTGTTCTGGTCTGGTCAGTCTGCTGTTCAGTCTGCTGTTCAGTCTGCTGTTCTGGTCTGTTCAGTCTGCTGTTCTGGTCTGGTCAGTCTGCTGTTCAGTCTGCTGTTCTGGTCTGTTCAGTCTGCTGTTCAGTCTGCTGTTCTGGTCTGGTCAGTCTGCTGTTCAGTCTGCTGTTCTGGTCTGTTCAGTCTGCTGTTCTGGTGTTCAGTCTGCTGTTCTGGTCTGTTCAGTCTGCTGTTCTGGTCTGTTCAGTCTGCTGTTCTGGTCTGGTCAGTCTGCTGTTCAGTCTGCTGTTCAGTCTGCTGTTCTGGTCTGTTCAGTCTGCTGTTCTGGTCTGTTCAGTCTGCTGTTCTGGTCTGTTCAGTCTGCTGTTCTGGTCTGGTCAGTCTGCTGTTCAGTCTGCTGTTCAGTCTGCTGTTCTGGTCTGTTCAGTCTGCTGTTCAGTCTGCTGTTCTGGTCTGTTCAGTCTGCTGTTCAGTCTGCTGTTCTGGTCTGTTCAGTCTGCTGTTCAGTCTGCTGTTCTGGTCTGTTCAGTCTGCTGTTCAGTCTGCTGTTCTGGTCTGTTCAGTCTGCTGTTCAGTCTGCTGTTCTGGTCTGGTCAGTCTGCTGTTCAGTCTGCTGTTCTGGTCTGTTCAGTCTGCTGTTCAGTCTGCTGTTCTGGTCTGGTCAGTCTGCTGTTCAGTCTGCTGTTCAGTCTGCTGTTCTGGTCTGGTCAGTCTGCTGTTCTGGTCTGGTCAGTCTGCTGTTCTGGTCTGGTCAGTCTGCTGTTCAGTCTGCTGTTCAGTCTGCTGTTCAGGTCTGCTGTTCAGTCTGCTGTTCTGGTCTGGTCGTCTGCTGTTCAGTCTGCTGTTCAGTCTGCTGTTCTGGTCTGGTCAGTCTGCTGTTCTGGTCTGTTCAGTCTGCTGTTCAGTCTGCTGTTCTGGTCTGTTCAGTCTGCTGTTCTGGTCTGTTCAGTCTGCTGTTCTGGTCTGTTCAGTCTGCTGTTCTGGTCTGTTCAGTCTGCTGTTCTGGTCTGTTCAGTCTGCTGTTCAGTCTGCTGTTCAGTCTGCTGTTCTGGTCTGTTCAGTCTGCTGTTCTGGTCTGTTCAGTCTGCTGTTCTGGTCTGTTCAGTCTGCTGTTCTGGTCTGGTCAGTCTGCTGTTCAGTCTGCTGTTCAGTCTGCTGTTCTGGTCTGTTCAGTCTGCTGTTCTGGTCTGGTCAGTCTGCTGTTCAGTCTGCTGTTCTGGTCTGTTCAGTCTGCTGTTCAGTCTGCTGTTCTGGTCTGGTCAGTCTGCTGTTCAGTCTGCTGTTCTGGTCTGTTCAGTCTGCTGTTCTGGTCTGTTCAGTCTGCTGTTCTGGTCTGTTCAGTCTGCTGTTCTGGTCTGTTCAGTCTGCTGTTCTGGTCTGGTCAGTCTGCTGTTCAGTCTGCTGTTCAGTCTGCTGTTCTGGTCTGTTCAGTCTGCTGTTCTGGTCTGTTCAGTCTGCTGTTCTGGCTTTCTCTGCTTCAGTCTAGCTGCTGTTCTGGTCTGGTCAGTCTGCTCTGGTCTGGTCAGTCTGCTGTTCAGTCTGCTGTTCTGGTCTGTTCAGTCTGCTGTTCAGTCTGCTGTTCTGGTCTGGTCAGTCTGCTGTTCAGGTCTGCTGTTCTGGTCTGGTCAGTCTGCTGTTCAGTCTGTTGTTCTGGTCTGTTCAGTCTGCTGTTCAGTCTGCTGTTCTGGTCTGGTCAGCTGTAGCTGCTGTTCAGTCTGCTGTTCTGGTCTGTTCAGTCTGCTGTTCTGGTCTGGTCAGTCTGCTGTTCAGTCTGCTGTTCTGGTCTGTTCAGTCTGCTGTTCAGTCTGCTGTTCTGGTCTGGTCAGTCTGCTGTTCAGTCTGCTGTTCTGGTCTGGTCAGTCTGCTGTTCAGTCTGCTGTTCTGGTCTGGTCAGTCTGCTGTTCAGTCTGCTGTTCAGTCTGCTGTTCTGGTCTGGTCAGTCTGCTGTTCAGTCTGCTGTTCTGGTCTGGTCAGTCTGCTGTTCAGTCTGCTGTTCTGGTCTGTTCAGTCTGCTGTTCTGGTCTGATCAGTCTGCTGTTCTGGTCTGTTCAGTCTGCTATTCTGGTCTGTTCAGTCTGCTGTTCTTAGTCTGTTCAGTCTGCTGTTCTGGTCTGGTCAGTCTGCTGTTCTGGTCTGGTCAGTCTGCTGTTCTGGTCTGTTCAGTCTGCTATTCTGGTCTGTTCAGTCTGCTGTTCTGGTCTGTTCAGTCTGCTGTTCTGGTCTGTTCAGTCTGCTGTTCTGGTCTGGTCAGTCTGCTGTTCTGGTCTGGTCAGTCTGCTGTTCTGGTCTGGTCAGTCTGCTGTTCAGTCTGCTGTTCTGGTCTGTTCAGTCTGCTGTTCTGTTCAGTCTGCTGTTCTGGTCTGGTCAGTCTGCTGTTCTGGTCTGTTCAGTCTGCTGTTCTGGTCTGGTCAGTATGCTGTTCAGTCTGCTGTTCTGGTCTGTTCAGTCTGCTGTTCTGGTCTGTTCAGTCTGCTGTTCAGTCTGCTGTTCTGGTCTGGTCAGTCTGCTGTTCTGGTCTGGTCAGTCTGCTGTTCTGGTCTGTTCAGTCTGCTGTTCTGGTCTGTTCAGTCTGCTGTTCTGGTCTGTTCAGTCTGCTGTTCTGGTCTGTTCAGTCTGCTGTTCTGGTCTGTTCAGTCTGCTGTTCTGGTCTGTTCAGTCTGCTGTTCTGGTCTGGTCAGTCTGCTGTTCTGGTCTGTTCAGTCTGCTGTTCTGGTCTGTTCAGTCTGCTGTTCTGGTCTGTTCAGTCTGCTGTTCTGGTCTGGTCAGTCTGCTGTTCTGGTCTGTTCAGTCTGCTGTTCTGGTCTGTTCAGTCTGCTGTTCTGGTCTGTTCAGTCTGCTGTTCTGGTCTGGTCAGTCTGCTGTTCTGGTCTGGTCAGTCTGCTGTTCTGTTCAGTCTGCTTTTAGAAAGGGTCCAGATTGTCTAGCCCAGATGATTTGTAGGGATCCAGATTTTGCAGCTCTTTCAGAACATCAGCTATCTGAATTTGGGTGAAGGAGAAGCAGGGGGGGGCATTGGCAAGTTGCAGCGGAGGGTGCAGAGCTGGTGGCCGGAGAAGGGGTAGCCAGGTGGAAAGCATGGCCAGCCGTAGCAAAATGCTTATTGAAATTCTCGATTATCGTAGATTTATCGGTGGTGATAGTGTTTCCTAGCCTCAGTGCAGTGGGCAGCTGGGAGGAGGTGCTCTTATTCTCCATGGACTTTACAGTGTCCCAAAACTTTTTGGAGTTAGTGCTACAGGATGCAAATTCTGTTTGAAAAAGCTAGCCTTTGCTTTCCTAACTGATTGTGTAGATTGGTTCCTGACTTCCCTGAAAAGTTACATATTGCGGGGGCTGTTCGATGCTAATGCAATACGCCACATGATGTTTTTGTGCTGGTCAAGGGCAGTCAAGTCTGGGGTGAACCAGGGGCTATATCTGTTCTTAGCTCTGATTTTTTTTTTTATGGGGCATGCTTATTTAAGATGGAGAGGAAAGCACTTTTAAAGAACAACCAGGCATCCTCTACTGACGGAATGAGGTCAATATCCATCCAGGATACCCGGGCCAGGTCAATTAGAAAGCCTGCTCACTGAAGTGTTTTAGGGAGTGTTTGACAGTGATGAGGGGTGGTCGTTTGACCGCGGACCCGTTACGGACGCAGGCAATAAGGCAGTGATCGCTGAGATCCTGGTTGAAGACAGCGGAGGTGTATTTAGAGGATGATAGCTATGAGGGTGCCCATGTTTACGGATTTAGGGTTGTACCTGGTAGGTTCCTTGATCATTTGTGTGAGATTGAGGGCATCTAGTTTAGATTGTAGGTCGCCCGGGGTGTTAAGCATATCCCAGTTTAGGTCACCAAGCAGTACGAACTCTGAGGATAGATGGGGGGCAATCAATTCACATATGGTGTCCAGGGCACAGCTGGGGGCTGAGGGGGGTCTGTAGCAAGCCGCAACAGTGAGAGACTTGTTTCTGGAAAGGTGGATTTTTAGAAGTAGAAGCTCAAACTGTTTAGGGACAGACCAGGATAGTATGATAGATCTCTACAGTAGATTGCAACTACGCCCCCTTTGGCAGTTCTATCTAGATGGAACATTTTGTAGTTGGGGATGGAAATGTCAGAGTTTTTGGTGGCCTTCCTAAGCCAGGATTCAGACACTGCTAGAACATCAGGGTTGGCGGAGTGTGCTAACGCAGTGAATAACTCAAACTTAGGAAGGAGGCTTCTGATGTTAACATGCAGAAAACCAAGGCTTTTACGGTTACAGAAGTCAACAAATGATAGCGCCTGGGGAGTAGGAGTGATACTGGGGGCTATAGGGCCTGGGTTAGCCTCTACATCACCAGAGGAACAGAGGAGGACTAGAATAAGGATACGGCTAAAGGCTTTAAGAACTGGTCTTCTAGTCTTCTAGTCTTCTAGTGTGTTGGATACAGAGAATAAAAGGGGCAGATTTCCGGGCGTTGTAGAATAGATTCAGGGCATTATGTACAGACAAGGATATGGAAGGATATGAGTACAGTGGAGGTAAACCTAAGCGTTGGGTAACGATGAAAGAGATAGCATCACTGGAGGCACCGATTGAGCCGGTCTCCACGTGTGTGTGTGTGGGGGGGTCGGACAAAGGAGCTATCTGAGGCAGGTTGAGCGGGACTGGGGGCTCTACAGTGAAATTGTATAATAAGAACTAACTGAAACAGCAATAGGCAAGGCATATTGACATGGTAGAGAGGCATAAAGCAATCACAGGTGTTATTCGAGAGAGCTAAGACAACAACTGGTAATTGCGACGAAAGTTTGGGCTGAGGCTAAACAGATAAACAGGATGGGGGTACCGTGTAAAAGGAACAGTCCAGCAGGCATCAGCTGTATAGCTGAATGATCATAAGGTCCAGTGAACAGCAATAGGTGAGTCCGGGAGCAAGTTTGATGGCTGCTACGGCACAGGCGAGCAGGAGGCACGGCTGTTGATTGCGTGTGCTAGTGGGCCGGGGCTAGCAGATGGATCTTCGTGGTCGTCGCAACGGGAAGCCTGTTGAAACCACATCAGGTGATTACGTCGGCAGACCAGTTGAGATGGATCGGCGGGGCTCCGTGTCGACACTAGGAGGTCCCGTCCGGTTGACAGAGAGGTAGATAGCCGGGAGATGGGCCTGGCTCGAGGCTAGCTCAAGGCTAACTGGTGCTTGCTTCGGGACAATGGTGATTAGCCAACAACAACATCCATTCGGTTGCAGCTAGCTAGTTGCGATGATCCGGTGTTAAAAGTCCAGTGATTCAGTGATTCCGGCAGAAAATCCGATATGTTCTGGGTTGATAGCGCGCCGTGCAGACTGGCCGATAATTGTCCAGGCTAGAGCTGGCTGGTAGGTAGTGCAGGCCACGGACAATGGTGAAAACCGCTAACGGTGGCTAATAGCAAGTAGCTAGTTAGCTGGCTAGATAAAAATGCATAAAGAAATAATAGAATCTGTTTCCACATTGGATGAGGCGGGTTGCAGGAAAGTATATTTAGTTGAAGGATGAAAAGTGAGATTGAGAAATATATACGAAAAAGACAAAAAAAACTGGCTATTTACACGAGCACACTGCTACGCCATCTTGGAATGACAGATTGACATGCGTATTATTAATGTTAGCTCTCCTGTACATTTAAGGGCCAGCCGTGTTCTGAGCCAATTGTAATTTTCCTAATTTCTTCTTTGTGTCACCTGACCACACGACTGAACAGCAGTCCAGGTGCGACAAAACTAGGGCCTGTAGGACCTGCCTTGTTAATAGTGTTGTTAAGAAGGCAGAGCAGCACTTTATTATGGACAGACTTCTCCCCATCTTAGCTACTGTTGTATCAACATGTTTTGACCATGACAATTTACAATCCAGGGTTACTCCAAGCAGTTGACGTGTATAGTGTAGAGTCATCCGCATACATAGACACACTGGCTTTACTCAAGGCCAGTGGCATGTCATTAGTAAAGATTGAAAAAAGTAAGGGGCCTAGACAGCTGCCCTGGGGAATGCCTGATTCTACCTGGATTATGATGGAGAGGCTGTTAGACAGGTAACTCTTTATCCACAATATAGCAGGGGGTGTAAAGGTATAACATACATGTTTTTCCAGCAGCAGACTATGAAGTCTAACAAAACAGCTCCCACAATCTTTTGATCATCAATTTCACTCAGCCAATCATCAGTCATTTGTGTAAGTGCCGTGCATGTTGAATGTCCTTAACTATAAAACATGCTGAAAGTCTGTTTATTATTATTTAAAGTCAATTTGTTTACTGTAAAATAGCATTGTATCTGGTCAAACACCATTTTTTTCAAACGTTTAGGAAGGGTTTGGTAACAGGCTGATTGGTCAGCTATTTGAGCCAGTAAAGGGGACTTTACTATTCTTGGGTAGCTGAATGGCCTGAGGGCACACAATTTCTAGTAGGCTTAAATTGAAGATATGGCAAATAGGAGTGGCAATATCGTCCGCTATTATCCTCAGTAATTTTCCATCCAAGTTGTCAGACCCCGGTGGCTTGTCATTGTTGATAGACAGCAATGTTTTCACCTCTTCCACACTCACTTTATGGAATTCAAAATTACAACGCTTGTCTTTCAAAATTTGGTCAGATATACTTGGATGTGTAGTGTCAGTGTTTGTTACTGGCATGTCATGCCTAAGTTTGCTAATCTTCCCAATGAAAAAAATCATTAAAATAGTGGGTTTTGTGATGAATGAGCCATCTGATTCAATGAATGATGGAGCTGAGTTTGCCTTTTTACCCTAAATGTCATTGAAGGTGCTCCAAAGCTTTTTACTATCATTCTTTATGTAATATATCTTTGTTTCATAGTGTAGTTTCTTCTTTTTATTTAGTTTAGTCACATGATTTCTCAATTTGCAGTACGTTTGTCAATCGGTTGTGCAGGCAGACTTATTTGCCATTCCTTTTGCCTCATCCCTCTCAACCATAAAATGTTTCAATTCCTCATCAATCCACAGGGATTTAACAGTTTTTACAGTCATTTTCTTAATGGGTGCATGCTTATTAGTAACTGGGATAAGCAATTTCATAAATGTGTCAAGTGCAGCGTCTGGTTGCTCCTCATTACATACCACGGACCAACAAATATTATTTACATCAACATAGGAATCACTAAACTTATTGTATGACCTCTTATACACTGTATTAGGCCCAGCCTTTGGAACTTTGGTTTTCCTAGATATGGCTACTATATTGTGATCACTACATCCGATGGATTTGGATACTGCTTTCAAGCAAATTGCTGCAGCATTAGTAAAGGATGTGATGTGATCAATACATGTTGATGATTTCATTCCTGTGCCGTTTGTAACTACCCTGGTAGGTTGACTGATAACCTGAACCAGGTTGCAGGCACTGGTTACAGTTTGAAGCTTTTTCTCAAGTGGGCAGCTTGATGAAAGCCAGTCAATATTTAAAATCACCCAGAAAATATACCTCTGTTGATATCACATACATTATCAAGCATTTCAAACATGTTATCTAGATACTGACTGTTAGCACTTGGGTCCGGGGCTCCAGGGCGGGAATGGAGGAAAACTAGACTCCCTGCGGACCTGTCATCTTTTCACTCCCTCCTCTCTACATTTTCTTCCTCTGTTTCTGCTGCTAAAGCCACTTTCTACCAGTCTAAATTTCAAGCCTCTGCCTCTAACCCTAGGAAGCTCTTTGCCACCTTCTCCTCCCTGCTGAATCCTCCTCCTCCTCCCCCTCCCTCCTCCCTCTCTGTGGATGACTTTGTCAACCATTTTGAAAAGAAGGTTGACGACATCCGATCCTCAAATGACACCGCTGGTCCTGCTCATACTGCCCTACCCTATGCTTTGACTTCTTTCTCCCCTCTCTCTCCAGATGAAATCTTGCGACTTGTGACGGCCGGCCGCCCAACAACCTGCCCGCTTGACCCTATCCCCTCCTCTCTTCTCCAGACCATTTCCGAAGACCTTCTCCCTTACCTCACCTCGCAAATCAACTCATCCTTGACCGCTGGCTATGTCCCTTCCGTCTTCAAGAGGGCGAGAGTTGCACCCCTCCTCAAAAAACCTACACTTGATCTCTCCGATGTCAACAACTACAGACCAGTATCCCTTCTTTCTTTTCTCTCCAAAACTCTTGAGCGTGCCGTCTCTAGCCAACTATCCTGCTATCTCTCTCAGAATGACCTTCTTGATCCAAACCAGTCAGGTTTCAAGACTGGTCATTCAACTGAGACTGCTCTTCTCTGTGTCACGGAGGCTCTCCGCACTGCTAAAGCTAACTCTCTCTCCTCTCCTCTTATCCTTCTAGACCTACAGTGGGGGAAAAAAGTATTTGATCCCCTGCTGATTTTGTACGTTTATAACATTTCTCTATTTCTCTTCTGTGCAGGAAATGACTAAGGAAGAGAGCTGAGATTAAATAATTCCTCTCCTATGCGTTCACAGCGTGCAGGATGACTGGATGTCGCATAAAGGAAGACTTTGATTATAGCCTCCAGCTAAAACCAGATGAGCAGCTGTCCTGTGCATATTGCTCTATGATGGCATGGCGTTACATCCAACTCTGCGCTGCTGTTTGGTGAATATTGATCTCTATTCTATTGAGTTACCTGATGTTGTCACATCCATCAGAGCCCAGTGACACCAGCGTGACATCACTCTCGTCGAGTGGTGCTCTGCTTAGGACGGGTGCTCCGCAACTCAAGGTTGAGCAGAGTAATGGCGCTCTAAATCTACCATCTGGGGCATAGTTTATCTCCCCATATTCAGACAGAGGAGTCTGTGCGGGACTATGTTGATGTATCAGACAGTCCTGGAATGTGGAATGTGCACTAGGCTATCTTCTAACACCAAGGGAACCACAGCAGTCATCGCAGCATTGATTGACCAAGGGAACCACAGCAGTCACCGTAGCATTGATTGACCAAGGGAACCACAGCAGTCACCGCGTAGCATTGATTGACCAAGGGAACCACAGCAGTCACCGCAGCATAGATTCTCCTGCAACACCGATGTTGATTAAGTAACCGGAACAGACAGAGAGGAGCAGCATCCCAAATTGCACCCTATTCCCTTTACCAGGGCCCTGGTCAAAAGTAGTGCATTATATGGGGAAATGGGGCTCCATTTGGGACTCACCCACAGAGAGAGGGAGATCGCCTATATGGTGGATGTTAATCACCTACTACAGTACTGCCATCCGCTGGCATCCTTTTTGTATTGATATGACAGGCAGCATTGAGCTGATTCAGGAGGTGACCATTTGACCATTCGCACACATTGTGGCTTCCCACTCAGCACACACTGGTTGAGTCAATGTTTCCACATTATTTCAATGAAATTATGTTCAACCAACGTGGAATAGATGTTGAATTGAAGTGTGGGTTGGTTTTACCAGAACCTTTGCTTCATTCCCGAAATATGTTTAAATAAAAATACACCAAAATCCAATTACAGAGAATCTAATGAAGGCAATATCTAATGGTCTAATATTATAGCCAACTGATATCTAATTCATTAGGCTAATTAGACTATTAGTAATTAGAGAACCGATAATAAATGCTTGAATATTGAACATGCAATATGTTCAATCTTCATTGGTCTAACTGATAAAGCCTATAATAAATGTATTAAATGATACTACTTTCTGAATAACGTAAAGAAGAAACGAGGCAGAGCGGAGGGAGGTTTGCTTTGCCTCCTACCCTTCATCAAAAAGCACCAAGTCGCTGTGTACTGAAATTAGTTTACCGTGTCGCCTGTTATTGAGACACAGACAGTAGGGTTTTCTATAGCTTTAGTTGAATGATTTGATATAATAGGTTAACGCCACAGCTGTATAACGCGAGATGATATCCTATCCTACACTCTGAATCCCAGAGTGTTTCAGGACAGCGCTCATCTCTCCTTTCCTCTCCATCACATCACGGCTCGATGGGAATTTCATGGAAGCAGTAGAAGTATAGAGCGTAAAATTATAGCGGTAGCATGTATAACGGTATCTACAGCAGCCCGTGACTCACCTCCAGGCAAGAGGAGAAAGGTATAACTGTAAATACCCAACAGGAGCCGCAGACCACCCATTCCAGAGCCGGATCCCGACCCGTTCAGCCGCCGCATCGTGATGAACAGAATGTGTACCTCCGGAAGACAGAGCTGTATATTTGATATCGCTGCTATATTCCTCCTGCTTCTTCTACATCTTCACATATTGCAATCCGGACCAGCTGTGCGCGCATGACGTCATTTGGACTGCAGGTCCACCGGAGCTCCGCCCCCATCTGCAGAGATTTGACATTGCTATCATTCCGACTCTGTTCATTGGATGAACGAGCTGTCAGTCAGTCAATAGTCATGCAGAGGAACATAAATTACAATCTGCATCAGAGGTGAAGGCTTGTTGTAAGGATGGATGAAGTCATGAATAACCTAGTTGTCTAAGCGTTTTGGATCATCTTATTTGCCTCACTTATAAATTCAAGCTCAACCTTGAATTGAAATTTTATACGGAAATCATTAATTTCAAGAGTTTTGAAAATAATGTAGTCATGAGATGGCAGGTAGCTTAGTGGTTAAGAGCGTTGTGCCAGTAACCGAAAGGTCGCTGGTTCTAATCCCCGAGCCGACTAGGTGAAAAATCTGTCGATGTGCCCTTGAGCAAGGCACTTAACCCTAATTGCTCCTGTAAGTCGCTCTGGATAAGAGCGTCTGCTAAATGACCAATGTATGTAATGTATGAGATAGTAAATTAAATAGTCTTAATACGAGTGAATAGCGCCGCCGTGTGGTGATGGGACTGAACTGTAACCTGTCACTGTTATAAATGACACGACGTTAATCAATCAAATGTATTTATAAAGCCGTTTTTACATCAGCAGATTATACAGAAACCCAGTCTAAAAACCCCAAACATCAAGCAATGCAGATGTAGAAGCAAAGTGGCTAGGAAAAACTGGAACTTTAGAAGGTCAAGCAAGAAATGTGAAATGGCACAAGGGCACCTCATTAGGATATAGCTGCACAAACACACAGTATTGTTGGGCATAATATACCTATTTTTTTAACAGGACAAATTTGAGGGGGCATGTGCCCCTATGTTTTAACTGTGGCTGGTGTAAAGTCTCATTGATTATAATAAAAGTCTGTTTTAACTAGTGTAATGTCTCATTGAATAACAGTGCATCTCCAGGAGTGTGATTGGTTGTTATTTAATAACAGTGCATCTCCAGGAGTGTGATTGGTTGTTATTTAATAACAGTGCAACTCCAGGAGTGTGATTGGTTGTTATTGAATAACAGTGCATCTCCAGGGGTGTGATTGGTTGTTATTTAATAACAGTGCATTTCCAGGGGTGTGATTGGTTGTTATTTAATAACAGTGCATTTCCAGGGGTGTGGCTCTTTGCGTGTCTTCAGTGTGTATCTCCACAGGTGAGGGCAGCAATCTTTAAAGGTCCTGATGACATCATATGACACCACACAGTAACAGTGGACCTCCCTGAGGCGGCTGCAGGCTGCAGCCAGGGAGCGCAGGGCGGAGTCTAGCTCTGGAGACGAGGTGGTCTGCAGTATGACTGTCTCAAGGGCGTGGCTGTAGCTCTGGGTGACCAGGTGTGTCTGCTGGACCAGGTCAGTAAAGGTGAGGAGTTCCAGGCGCTGCAGAGGAACGCTGGGCTGCAATACGGAGCTGAAATGATCCATGGGAAGAGTGTGGTCCAATATCAGGCTTACCTGGAACATAAGACACATATGAATACAATATAATACACATATTAATACAACATAATACACACATTAATACAACATAACACACATACAGTGCATTCGGAAAGTATTCAGACCCCTTGACTTTTTCCACATTTTGTTACGTTACAGCCTTATTCTAAAATTGATTAAATCGTTTTTTTACCTCAATCTACACACAATTTTTGCAAATTTATAAAATAAAATAAAACTGAAATATCACATTTACATAAGTATTCAGACCCTTTACTCAGTACTTTGTTGAAGCACCATTGGCAGCGATTACAGCCTCAAGTCTTGAATTTACCACAGGTGGACTGTAGCTTAGTGGTTAAGAGCGTTGTGCCAGTAACCGAAAGGTCGCTGGTTCTAATCCCCAAGCCGACTAGGTGAAGAATCTGTCGATGTGCCCTTGAGCAAGGCACTTAACCCTAATTGCTCCTGTAAGTCGCTCTGGATAAGAGCGTCTGCTAAATGACGTAAATGTAATACACATATATTAATACAACATAATACACATATTAATACAACAAATTAAAACACATTTTATTTGTCAAATGCACTGAATACAACAGGTGTAGACCTTACCGTGAAATGCTTACTTACAAGCCCTTAACCAACAATGCAGTTACGAAAATAAGAGTTAAGAAAATATTTACTAAATAAACTAAAGTAACAATAATATAACAATAATGAGGCTATATACAGGGGGTACCGGTACCGAGTCAATGTGCAGGGGTACAGGTTAGTCTAGGTAATAACGAGGCTATATACAGGGGGTACCGGTACCGAGTCAATGTGCAGGGTACAGGTTAGTCTATGTAATAATGAGGCTATATACAGGGGGTACCGGTACCGAGTCAATGTGCGGGGGTACAGGTTAGTCTATGTAATAATGAGGCTATATACAGGGGTACCGGTACCGAGTCAATGTGCGGGGGTACAGGTTAGTCGAGGTAATAATGAGGCTATATATAGGGGGTACCGGTACCGAGTCAATGTGCAGGGGTACAGGTTAGTCGAGGTAATTGAGGTAATATGTACATGTAGGTAGGGGTAAAGTGACTATGCATAGATAATAAACAGCGAGTAGCAGATGTGTTTACATACACCTTAGCCAAATAAATTTAAACTCAGTTTTTCACAATTCCTGACATTTAATCCTAGTAAAAATTCAGTGTTTTAGGTCAGTTAGTATCACCACTTTATTTTAAGAACGTGAAATGTCAGAATAACAGTAGACAGAATTCCCAGTGGGTCAGAAGTTGACATATACTCAGTTAGTATTTGGTAGCATTGCATTTAAATTGTTTAACTTGGGTCAAACGTTTCGGGTAGCCTTCCACAAGCTTCCCACAATAAGTTGGGTGAATTTTGGCCCATTCCTCGTGACAGAGCTGGTGTAACTGAGTCAGGTTTGTAGGCCTCCTTGCTCGCACACGCTTTTTCAGTTCTGCCCACAAATTTTCTATAGGATTAAGGTCAGGGCTTTGAGATGGCCACTCCAATACCTTGACTTTGTTGTCCTTAAGCCATTTTGCCACAACTTTGGAAGTTTGCTTGGGGTCATTGTCCATTTGGAAGACCCATTTGCAACCAAGCTTTAACTTCCTGACTGATGTCTTGAGATGTTGCTTCAATATATCCACATAATTTTCCTTCCTCATGATGCCATCTATTTTGTGAAGTGCACCAGTCCCTCCCGCAGCAAAGCACCCCCACAGCATGATGCTGCCACCCCCGTGCTTCACAGTTGGGATTGTGTTCTTCCGCTTGCAAGCTGTCCCCTTTTTGGTCATTATGGCCAACGATGGTCATTATGGCCAAACAGTTCTATTTTTGTTTCATTAGACCAGAGAACATTTCTCCAAAAAGTAAGATCTTTGTCCCCATGTGCAGTTGCAAACCGTAGTCTGGCTTTTTTATGTCGGTTTTGGAACAGTGGCTTCTTCCTTGCTGAGCGGCCTTTCAGGTTATGTCGATATAGGACTCGTATTACTTTGGATATAGATACGTTTGTACCTGTTTCCTCCAGCATCTTCACTAGGTCCTTTGCTATTGTTCTGGGATTGATTTGCACTTTTCGCACCAAAGTACATTCATCTCTAGGAGACAGAACGCGTCTCCATCCAGAGCGGTATGATGGCTGCGTGGTCCCATGGTGTTTATACTTGCGTACTATTGTTTGTACAGATGAACGTGGTACCTTCAGGCGTAAAAAAATTGCTCCCAAGGATGAACCAGACTGAGGTCTTGGCTGATTTCTTTTGATTTTCCCATGATGTCAAGCAAAGAGGCACTGAGTTTGAAGGTTGGCCTTGAAATACATCCACAGGTACACCTACAATTGACTCAAATGATGTCAATTAGCATTTCAGAAGCTTCTAAAGCCATGACATCATTTTCTGGAATTGTTCAAGCTGTTTAAAGGCACAGTCAACTTAGTGTATGTAAACTTCTGACCCACTGGAATTGTGATACAGTGAATTATAAGTGAAATAATCTGTCTGTAAACAATTGTTGGAAAAATTACTTGTGTCATGCACAAAGTAGATGTCTTAAACGACTTGCCAAAACTATAGTTTGTTAACAAGAAATTGGTGGAGTGGTTGAAAAACAAGTTTTAATGATTCAAACCTAAGTGTATGTAAACTTCCGACTTCAACTGTAGGTCCTGGATGGAAGCTTGGCCCCAGTGATGTACTGGGCTGTACGCACTACCCTCTGTAGCACCTTACGGTCGGATGCCGAGCAGTTGCCATACCAGGCGGTGATGCAACCGGTCAGGATGCTCTCAATGGTGCAGCTGTAGAACTTTTTGAAGATCTGGGGACCCATGCCAAATCTTTTCAGTCTCCTGAGGGGGAAAGGCGTTGTCGTGCCCTCTTCACGACTTTCTTGTTTTTGGACCATGATAGTTTGTTGGTGATGTAGACACCAAGAAACTTGAAACTCTTGACCCACTCCACTACAGCCCTGTTGATGTGAATGGGGGCGAGTTCGGCCCGCCTTTTCCTGTAGTCCACGATCATCTCCTTTGTCTTGCTCACGTTGAGGGAGAGGTTGTTGTCCTGGAACTACACTGCCAGGTCTCTGACCTCCTCCCTATAGGCTGTCTCATCGTTGTCGGTGATCAGGCCTACCACCGTTGTGTCGTCAGCAAACTTAATGATGGTGTTGGAGTCGTGCCTGGCCACGCAGTCGTGGGTGAACAGGGAGTACAGGAGGGGACTGAGCACGCACCCCTGAGGGGCCCCCGTGTTGAGGATCAGTGTGGCAGATGTGTTGTTGCCTACCCTTACCACCTGGGGGCGGCCCGTCAGGAAGTCCAGGATCCAGTTGCAGAGGGAGGTGTTTAGTCCCAGGGTCCTTAGCTTAGTGATGAGCTTTGTGGGCAGTATGGTGTTGAACGCTCAGCTGTAGTCAATTAACAGCATTCTCACATAGGTGTTCCTTTTGTCCAGGTGGGAAAGGGCAGTGTGGAGTGTGAGTGAGATTGTGTCATATGTAGATCTGTTGGGGCGGTATGCGAATTGGAGTGGGTCTAGGGTTTCCGGGATGATGGTGTTGATGTGAGCCATGACCAGCCTTTCAAAGCACTTCATGGCTACCGATGTGAGTGCTACGGGGCGGTAGTGATTTAGGCAGGTTCCCTTAGTGTTCTTGGGCACAGGGACTATGGTGGTCTGCTTGAAACATGTTGGTATTACAGACTGTCAGGGAGAGGTTGAAAATGTCAGCGAAGACACATGCCAGTTGGTCCGCGCATGCTCTGAGTACACGTCCTGTTGACCTGTTTAAAGGTCTTGCTCACATCGGCTACGGAGAGCGTGTTCACACAGTCGTCTGGAACAGCTGGTGCTCTCATGCATGCTTCAGTGTTGCTTGCCTCGAAGCGAGCATAAAGGCATTTAGCCCGACTGGTAGGGTCGGGTCACTGGGCAGCTCGCGGCTGGGTTTCCCTGTAGTCCGTAATTATTGTAATATTACATACATTAATACAACATAGTACACAACTATTAATACATCATAATACACTCTCCTCTGTATGGCTTTGGACAGTGAAGCTAAAATGTTAAATGTGGCTCAATATCATTTTAGATTTGAGAGCAAATGTTTTCATATGAGGCAACATCACAGAATGTCACCTTTTATTTAAGGGTATTTTCATACTAAATGAAAGCACTTTACGTATCTAGTACCCCCATTTGAAGAAGTCATAAGTATTTGGATAAAATTCCCTTATAGTGTATCAAAGTAGTCAAACGTTAAGTATTTGGTCCCATATTCCTAGCACTCAATGACTACTCTCTGCAGTTTGTTTTGGTTGTGTTTTGGTTGTGTTTTGCCCAATAAAAACTGAAGTAATTTTCTCTCGAAGTGAGTAGATAAGATGTTTTTTGAACACTTCTAAATTAATCCTGATATGATTAACAAAAATCATGAATAAATCATGAATAATAATGCGTGAGAAAGTTACAGAGAAACATGCTAACCTCTCACCATGACCATTAACGGGAGGTTAGCATGTTGTCCCTCTGTAACGTTCTCACTTTTATCATTCTCCATTCATTCAGGACTATCCGTAACCATGGTAGCATCCACATTAACGTAGACGTGTTTAGAAACATGTTCTATTCTTATTTACAATAAAAGTGACTCCAAAATGACACAATACAAAAAAGTGTTTTCAGAAGGGTTCTTCGGCTGACCCCATAGTAGAAACTTTTTTGGTTTCAGGTAGAAAGAACCCATTTGGGTTCTTCAAAGGGTTCTCCTATGGGGGCAGCCAAAGAACCATTTAGGTTCTAGATAGAACCTGCTTTCCAAGTGTACATTATTCACCATTCACTTTCTATTGGACAAAACATAATCCGAAATACAACCAAAACAAGCTGTAAATGCATCCAACAAGTTTGTAGAGTCACAAGCTTGATGTAGTCATTGAGTGCTAGGAATATGGGACCAAATACAAAACGTTTGACTACTTTAATACACTATAAAGAGAATTCTGTCCAATACTTATGACACCTTCAAATGGATACGGTATATAAAGTACTTTGGTAAAAAAGATATGCATGAAAATACCCTCAAATAAAAAAGTGACATTCTGTACTGTTGCCTCATATGAAACATTTGATCTCAAATCAAAAATGTAATTTTCAGCTTCACTGTCCAAATCCATACGGAGGGTGTCTATAAGAACCACTTTAGAATCAGACTCACCTGAAATATAATACACATATTAATAGAATATAATACACATACAGTGGCTTGCGAAAGTATTCACCCCCCTTGGCATTTTTCCTATTTTGTTGCCTTACAACCTGGAATCAAAATTGATTTTTTGGGGGTTTGTATCATTTGAGTTACACAACATGCCTACCACTTTGAAGATGCAAAATCTTTTTGATTGTGAAACAAACAAGAAATAAGACAAAAAAACTGAAAGCTTGCGTGTGCATAACTATTCAATACTTTGTAGAGCCACCTTTTGCAGCAATTACAGCTGCAAGTCTCTTGGGATATGTCTCTATAAGCTTGGCACATCTAGCCACTGGGATTTTTGCCCATTCTTCAAGGCAAAACTGCTCCAGCTCCTTCAAGTTGGATGGGTTCCGCTGGTGTACAGCAATCTTTAAGTCATACCACAGATTGGATTGAGGTCTGGGCTTTGACTAGGCCATTCCAAGACATTTAAATGTTTCCCCTTAAACCACTCGAGTGTTGCTTTAGCAGTATGCTTAGGGTCATTGTCCTGCTGGAAGGTGAACCTCTGTCCCAGTCTCAAATCTCTGGAAGACTGAAACAGGTTTCCCTCAATAATTTCCCTGTATTTAGCGCCATCCATCATTCCTTCAATTCTGACCAGTTTCCCAGTCCCTGCCGATGAAAAACATCCCCACAGCATGATGCTGCCACCACCATGCTTCACTGTGGGGATGGTGGTCTCGGGGTGATGAGAGGTGTTGGGTTTGCACCAGACATAGCGTTTTCCTTGATGGCCAAAAAGCTCAATTTTAGTCTCATCTGACCAGAGTACCTTCTTCCATATGTTTGGGGAGTCTCCCACATGCCTTTTGGCGAACACCAAACGTGTTTGCTAATTTTCTTCTTTAAGCAATGGCTTTTTTCTGGTCACTTTTCGGTAAAGTCCAGCTCTGTGGAGTGTACGGCTTAAAGTGGTCCTATGGACAGATACTCAAATCTCCGCTGTGGAGCTTTGCAGCTCCTTCAGGGTTATCTTTGGTCTGTTGCCTCTGATTAATGCCCTCCTTGCCTGGTCTGTGAGTTTTGGTGGGCAGCCCTCTCTTGGCAGGTTTGTTGTGGTGCCATATTCTTTCCATTTTTTAATAATGGATTTAATGGAGCTCCGTGGGATGTTCAAAGTGTCTGATATTTTTTTATAACCCAACCCTGATCTGTACCACAACTTTGTCCCTGACCTGTTTGGAGAGCTCCTTGGTCTTCATGGTGCCGCTTGCTTGGTGGTGCTCCTTGCTTAGTGGTGTTGCAGACTCCGGGGCCTTTCAGAACAGGTGTATATACACTGAGATCATGTGACAGATCATGTGACACTTAGATTGCACACAGGTGGACTTTATTTAACAAATTATGTGACTTCTGAAGGTAATTGGTTGCACCAGATCTTATTTAGGGGCTTCATAGCAAAGGGGGTGAATACATATGCACTCACCACTTTTCCATTATTTATTTTTTAGAATTTTTTGAAACAAGTTATTTTTTTCATTTCACTTCACCAATTTGAACTATTTTGTGTATGTCCATTACATGAAATCCAAATAAAAATCCATTTAAATTACAGGTTGCAATGCAAAATAAGAAAAATGCCAAGGGGGATGGATACATTTGCAAGGCACTGTACTAATAGAATATAAAACACAACACATCACATATTGGTCTTCAAACATGGATCCTTGTCAGTAAAACGGACAGACAGCATTCCAAAGGATCATCTTCAATCATTCATGGATTGCCCTAGCCTGGTCCCAGATCTGTTTGTCACACCACAATAACCATATGAGTTGACATTGTCACACCACAATAACCATATGAGTTGACATTGTCACACCACAATAACCATATGAGTTGACATTGTCACACCACAATAACCATAGGAGTTGACAAGCCAGCACTAACAGATGTGAGACCAGGCTACTATTGCCCTGCATGTTACATGTTTATTTTCCGATAAATTAATTATTGAAATGATCGTTTGGAGTTTCTGTTAGTCCCTTTCCTCCTCAAGGCACCAGGCTGACCTTTAACTGACCTTTAACCTCGGGTGTCTGTCCTTCAGCCCAGCCCACACGCTGTCCTCTAAAGGGGGGATGTATTTGGCAAAGCGCTCGCAGAACAGCTCCATGGCCAGGAGGGGGCAGCGTTGAGGAAGCAGCAGCTCATCCACCACCTTCGGGGACAGGCTGGAGAAGAAGAACATAGCAACAATTAGTAACTTAGAATCAAGTGAGTGGCTGGTCTCTTTTTCATTTCTGATGTGATCAACTGTTGGCTTCAAGCATCCTTCATTCATTTAAACAAGAGGATAAGGCTGCGTCCCAAATGATCAGAGCCCTGGTCTAAAGTAGTGCACTACATAGGGAATAGGGTGCCATTCTATGGTCTAAAGTAGTGCACTATATAGGGAATAGGGTGCCATTCTCTGGTCTAAAGTAGTGCACTATATAGGGAATAGGGGGCCATTTGGGACATAGCCTAAGAGTTGAGCACCATGGTTCTCTTCATACCTGGTATAGAACAGCCCTAGTGTGTTGAGAAGAGGACACAGCCTCAGCACTTCCACCACAGCCCCTGGCTCCACCTTACACACCAGGGTCTGATTGTTGACCAATAGACTCCTCAGGTTGGGGCTCTGCCGGGCCAAGCTCCTCACCAGGGATTGGCTGAGGGTGAAGGGCACGCCCCTCAGGTCCAGGTGGGAGAGGAAGGCTCCTCCCACGTGTTCTGGGGAGGCAGTAAGAGCAGCCTCCAGCCCTTCCTCCAGGTCGTGACCTATAGTCATACAGTGGGGAAATAGTATTTAGCCAGCCACCAATTGTGCAAGTTCTCCCACTTAAAAAGATGAGAGAGGCCTGTAATTTTCATCATAGGTACACGTCAACTATGACAGACAAAATGAGGAAAAAAAATCCTGAAAATCACATTGTAGGATTTTTAATGAATTTATTTGCAAATTATGGTGGAAAATAAGTATTTGGTCACCTACAAACAAGCAAGATTTTTGGCTCTCACAGACCTGTAACTTCTTCTTTAAGAGGCTCCTCTGTCCTCCACTCGTTACCTGTATTAATGGCACCTGTTTGAACTTGTTATCAGTATAAAAAGACACCTGTCCACAACCTCAAACAGTCACACTCCAAACTCCACTATGGCCAAGACCAAAGAGCTGTCAAAGGACACCAGAAACAAAATTGTAGACCTGCACCAGGCTGGGAAGACTGAATCTGCAATAGGTAAGCAGCTTGGTTTGAAGAAATCAACTGTGGGAGCAATTATTAGGAAATGGAAGACATACAAGACCACTGATAATCCCAGAACCACACGGGGGGACCTAGTGAATGACCTGCAGAGAGCTGGGACCAAAGTAACAAAGCCTACCATCAGTAACACACTACGCCGCCAGGGACTCAAATCCTGCAGTGCCAGACGTGTCCCCCTGCTTAAGCCAGTACATGTCCAGGCCCGTCTGAAGTTTGCTAGAGTGCATTTGGATGATCCAGAAGAGGATTGGGAGAATGTCATATGGTCAGATGAAACCAAAATATAACTTTTTGGTAAAAACTCAACTCGTCGTGTTTGGAGGACAAAGAATGCTGAGTTGCATCCAAAGAACACCATACCTACTGTGAAGGATGGGGGTGGAAACATCATGCTTTGGGGCTGTTTTTCTGCAAAGGGACCAGGACGACTGATCTGTGTAAAGGAAAGAATGAATGGGGCCATGTATCGTGAGATTTTGAGTGAAAACCTCCTTCCATCAGCAAGGGCATTGAAGATGAAACGTGGCTGGGTCTTTCAGCATGACAATGATCCCAAACACACCGCCCGGGCAACGAAGGAGTGGCTTCGTAAGAAGCATTTCAAGGTCCTGGAGTGGCCTAGCCAGTCTCCAGATCTCAACCCAATAGAAAATCTTTGGAGGGAGTTGAAAGTCCGTGTTGCCCAGCGACAGCCCCAAAACATCACTGCTCTAGATGAGATCTGCATGGAGGAATGGGCCAAAATACCAGAAACAGTGTGTGAAAACCTTGTGAAGACTTACAGAAAACGTTTGACCTGTGTCATTGCCAACAAAGGGTATATAACAAAGTATTGAGAAACTTTTGTTATTGACCAAATACTTATTTTCCACCATAATTTGCAAATAAATTCATTAAAAATCCTACAATGTGATTTTCTGGATTTTCTTTTCTCATTTTGTCTGTCATAGTTGACGTGTACCTATGATGAAAATTACAGGCCTCTCTCATCTTGTTAAGTGGGAGAACTTGCACAATTGGTGGCTGACTAAATACTTTTTTCCCCCACTGTATTAGTGTCATTTAGCATAGTGGTTCTAAACTCAGGTCATCAAGTACTCCCAACAGTACTCATTGTCGTTGTAGCCCCAGACAACTGTAGCCGATGTGAAATGGCTAGCTAGTTAGCCGTGTGCTAGTAGCGTTCAATCAGTGATGTCGTTCGCTCTGAGAGCTTGAAGTAGTTGTTTTTTCGTTTGCCTGTGGTGATCTAGCGGTCTAAACCGCTGCCTCCAAGTACCGCTGCAGCACGGCTTCCAAAACAGTTATCTTATAAATAAATGTCTGTGTTCAGTTGCAGGTGGTTCTACAAACTGTCATCTACTTCCGCCTGTATCAAATAGAACCGACTAGTTCCTGCAAAGATGCTGGGAAATGCAAGATGTGCGGCAGCTAAGATTTTTTTTATTTTTTATTTTATTTCACCTTTATTTAACCAGGTAAACCAGTTGAGAACAAGTTCTCATTTACAACTGCGACCTGGCCAAGATAAAGCAAAGCAGTGCGATAAAAACAACAACACAGAGTTACATATGGGGTAAGACAAAACAAAGTCAGAAAATACAACAGAAATACATATATATACAGTGTGTGCAAATTTAGCAAGTTATGGAGGTAAGGCAATAAAATAGGCTATAGTGCAAAATAATTACAATTAGTATTAACACTGGAATGATAGATGTGCAAGAGATGATGTGCAAATAGAGATACTGGGGTACAAAAGAGCAAAATAAATAACAATATAGGGATGAGGTAGTTGGGCGGGCTAATTTCAGATGGGCTGTGTACAGGTGCAGTGATCGGTAAGGTGCTCTGACAACTGATGCTTAAAGTTAGTGAGGGAGATAAGTGTCTCCAGCTTCAGAGATTTTTGCAATTTGTTCCAGTCATTGGCAGCAGAGAACTGGAAGGAATTGCGGCCAAAGGAGGTGTTGGCTTTGGGGATGACCAGTGAGATATACCTGCTGGAGCGCAGACTACGGGTGGGTGTTGCTATGGTGACCAATGAGCTAAGATAAGGTGGGGATTTGCCTAGCAGTCATTTATAGATGGCCTGGAGCCAGTGGGTTTGACGACGAACATGTAGTGAGGACCAGCCAACAAGAGCGTACAGGTCACAGTGGTGGGTAGTGTATGGGGCTTTGGAGACAAAACGGATGGCACTGTGATAGACTACATCCAATTTGCTGAGTAGAGTGTTGGAGGCTATTTTGTAAATGACATCGCCGAAGTCAAGGATCGGTAGGATAGTCAGTTTTACGAGGGCATTTTACTATCTTTCTGAGTTCTCTGTGGTGTTTGTAGAACCACCTGCAACTCGACACGGACATTTATAAGAACCATTTTCCAGAATCGAGAAAACATTGGTTAGTTGAAGAATCTCTGGCTGCATTTTGGCAAACCTGTAACGTCCATTTTTTTTATTTTATTTTTATTTTAGTCATTTAGCAGACGCTCTTATCCAGACAGTTAGTGAGTGCATACATTTTCATACTGGCCCCCCGTGGGAATCAAACCCACAACCTTGGCGTTGAAAACGCCACGCTCTACCAACTGAGCTACACGGGACTAGTAATGGATACCAGAAATCTTTGGTTATATTCATATTATCTGGTGTACAAACTGTAGCTACCCTCATGAAAAACTACTACTACTGAATTACTACACAACACCTATTTGTAGAGACTTGTAGTGAAAGTCTAGTTTATGCACTACTCAAGTAGAGATTTGTAGTGTTGAGTAGGAAAACAGTTTCCAGTAGTAACCAGGTGCAGTGCTTTGCAAAAGTATTCATCCCCCTTGGCGTTTTTCCTATTTTGTTGCATTACAACCTGGAATTTAAATTGATTTTTATTTGGACTTCATGTAATGGACATACACAAAATAGTCCAAATTGGTGAAGTGAAATAAATAAATAAAATTGTTTCAAAAAAATATTTAAAATAAATGACGGAAAAGTGGTGAGTGCATATGTATTCACCCCCTTTGCTATGAAGCCCCCAAATAAGATCTGGTGCAACCAATTACCTTCAGAGGTCACATAATTAGTTAAATAAAGTCCACCTGTGTGCAATCTAAGTGTCACATGATCTCAGTATATATACACCTGTTCTGAAAGGCCCCAGAGTCTGCAACACCACTAAGCAAGGGGCACCACCAAGCAAGCGGCACCATGAAGACCAATGAGCTCTCCACACAGGTCAGGGACAAAGTTGTGGAGAAGTACAGATCAGGGTTGTGTTATAAAAAAATATCAAAAACTTTGAACATCTCATGGAGCACCATTAAATCCATTATAAAAAAATTGAAAGAATATGGCACCACAACAAACCTGCCAAGAGAGGGCCGCCCACCAAAACTCACGGACCAGGCAAGGAGGGCATTAATCAGAGAGGCAACAAAGAGACCAAAGATAACCCTGAAGGAGCTGCAAAGTTCCACAGCGGAGATTGGAGTATCTGTCCATAGGACCACTTTAAGCCGTACACTCCACAGAGCTGGACTTTACGTGTGGCCAGAAAAAAATAAGCAAACACGTTTGGTGTTCGCCAAAAGGCATGTGGGAGACTCCCCAAACATATGGAAGAAGGTACTCTGGTCAGATGAGACTAAAATTGAGCTTTTTGGCCATCAAGGAAAACGCTATGTCTGAAACAAACCCAACACCTCTCATCACCCCCGAGAACACCATCCCCAAAGTGAAGCATGGTGGTGGCAGCATCATGCTGTGGGGGTGTTTTCCATCGGCAGGGACTGTGAAACTGGTCAGAATTGAAGGAATGATGGATGGCGCTAAATACAGGGAAAATCTTGAGGGAAACCTGTTTCAGTCTTCCAGAGATTTGAGACTGGGACGGAGGTTCACCTTCCAGCAGGACAATGACCCTAAGCACACTGCTAAAGCAACACTTGAGTGGTTTAAGGGGAAATATTTAAATGTCTTGGAATGGCCTAGTCAAAGCCCAGACCTCAATCCAATTGAGAATCTGTGGTATGACTTAAAGATTGCTGTACACCAGCGGACCCCATCCAACTTGAAGGAGCTGGAGCAGTTTTGCCTTGAAGAATGGGCAAAAATCCCAGTGGCTAGATGTGCCAAGCTAATAGAGACATACCCCAAGAGACTTGCAGCTATAATTGCTGCAAAAGGTGGCTCTACAAAGTATTGACTTTGGGGGGGTGAATAGTTATGCATGCTCAAGTTTTCTGTTTTCTTTTGTGTTATTTCTTGTTTGTTTCACAATAAAAAATATTTAGCATCTTCAAAGTGGTAGGCATGTTGTGTAAATCAAATGATACAAACCCCGCAAAAATCAATTTTAATTCCAGGTTGTAAGGCAACAAAATAGGAAAAATGCCAAGGGGGGTGAATACCAAGGGGGGTGTTCGAATACTTCCGCAAGTGTTCAGTAGGAAAACAGTAGTGGAGACCCTGGACATAAGAAGACTGGAGGCCATTGTTGGTAAGAACATTGTTTATCAAATGTTTTTCTGTGTTGTCTTATGTGTCCTCTGTTAGCAGATCATTGATAAGGGATGGATCGAAATTTACAGAATGGGGATCTGGAGGAAAATGGGGGAGGGTCATGCTTTTTCCATTTCAGTCAAGGGGAGGGTTTAGTATTTTTTAAATCTAGTCCAGGGGAGGGTCATGTCATTTGTAATTGGTGAAATGTCAATATTTCTCAGTGTTTTAGAATTAGTTGTTTATTAGGCTATATATCCATGTGTGCCAGATGCCACCCCTCATCTCTGATTCACCGCTGGTTGCGCAATATCAAGTGCACCTATAGGCTATTTAGTGTGGTCTCAATCAAATGATCCATAGCCTATAGGCTATGAAGTGCATGCTGGGAGAAGCACAGAGCATAAGTTATATTTCTAAGATAGCTGCTGGGATGGTGTAAGTTTAACTAGGCTGCATTACACACTGCAATGGATGTTCCAACCCTGAGCCCCGGCCTGCATTACACACTGCAATGGATGTTCCAACCCTGAGCCCCGGCCTGCATTACACACTGCAATGGATGTTCCAACCCTGAGCCCCGGCCTGCATTACACACTGCAATGGATGTTCCAACCCTGAGCCCCGGCCTGCATTACACACTGCAATGGATGTTCCAACCCTGAGCCCCGGCCTGCATTACACACTGCAATGGATGTTCCAACCCTGAGCCCCGGCCTGCATTACACACTGCAATGGATGTTCCAACCCTGAGCCCCGGCCTGCATTACACACTGCAATGGATGTTCCAACCCTGAGCCCCGGCCTGCATTACACACTGCAATGGATGTTCCAACCCTGAGCCCCCGGCTGCATTACACACTGCAATGGATGTTCCAACCCTGAGCCCCGGCCTGCATTACACACTGCAATGGATATTCCAACCCTGAGCCCCGGCCTGCATTACACACTGCAATGGATGTTCCAACCCTGAGCCCCGGCCTGCATTACACACTGCAATGGATGTTCCAACCCTGAGCCCCGGCCTGCATTACACACTGCAATGGATGTTCCAACCCTGAGCCCCGGCTGCATTACACACTGCAATGGATGTTCCAACCCTGAGCCCCGGCCTGCATTACACACTGCAATGGATATTCCAACCCTGAGCCCCGGCCTGCATTACACACTGCAATGGATATTCCAACCCTGAGCCCCGGCCTGCTCTGCGCTTGCTGATCAAAACCTTGTTTTGTGTGCTGCCTAACCAATGGTGGTGCTGTGTGAGGGCCACAGTGGCAGTTCAGGAGGAGTCAAATCATTATTCAGATTTTGTTTTGTTGTTGTATTAGACCTAGTCTTGCGTTATTGTTCTCACAATAAGCCAGATTCAAGTAACCTGGTGCTGAAACCTGAAGCGGCAGCCGTGGCACAATCAATCAGAAATGGACAGCTCATGGTGCTGAAAGGAGGCAAATTCGAGTAGGCATCATTCATTACTAACAACAAGAGGGGCTTTGTGTTGGAGCCTATTTCTTCCTATTTAAGAAATAAGAGGTAGGCCTTCCTGTTTGACAGACGAAATGAGGCTACAGGCTGCTATCCATAGAGGTGTCGGTCCATTCCTCCATCCACCATGCACTCTTTAAATAGCCTGCCTCCGTGTCAGTTAAGGGCTCTTAAGTTAAAACCAGGACTCAAATTGAGAGGGTATGAGAGGGTATGCCATAGGCCTACCTTTTATCAAAGAAAATGGCAAAAAGCACAGGCCTACCCAATTGTTAGCTTAAGATTTTGATGAAAATAAAACAGATCTGATTATATAAAGTGATCTATAAACATTGATTTGGTACGCGATGCTAGAAACAAGCTGTAAAATACCGGGGAAAGACGTGACTTCGATGCATCTGGGGATGTCATTGTTTCGTTTCTATGACATTCGTTAGCTGAGCTACAACCTTCTATAGCCGAGGAGACAAAACATTTACTTTGCTTGGGAAGTAATCTAATTCTGTCACTATCAATTAAGCTATTCACTTTCTGTACAATAGATGTTTAAACCCAGACAGCTTTTAGGGAAACACTTGTGACCTTCTCTGATTGGGTTAAGCCACGGAAGAAGAGTAGCCAGCAGTTAAATCTGAAAGTGTTCTGCGTCGGTAGGTCTACTCTGTCTGGGGTGGAAAGGTAGGTCTAACTTTTGAAAATACCATGCTCAGATTCCTAATGACGTCTCAGATTAAATTATTTTGCGAACAAGACACACTGATTTGGCATTGGAGAAATATGATAAGATAAACACATAGGTCCCATCTCTCTGTCCATTCTTAGCCTGTCAGATGAACACATAGGTCCTATCTCTCTGGTCTAAATCAGAATTCCTGTGTTGCCATGTAATGCTTACAGGACGAAGAACAGTTTCTAAAACCGCATATCTAAGGCTCTGGTCTGCCCTGGGAGTGAGGGTAAACAGTAAACATATTCTCTGCTATCCACTTTGTGTTTTAATTATTATTTTGGGTATAGGGGAGGGCCACTTGTTTGTTTTTTAAAGCGTTCAGGGAGGGTTTAGGTGAAATATATTTTGCTGAAGGCAGGGCCATCCATTTTCATTTCAGAGGTCTGATTTCCTCCATGTTATCCTTATTATAAATATATAATATAATTATAAATAACGTTCAGTCCCTAATGGCTTTTAATTCGTTGTCTCTTGTGCCTGTCTTTATTTTCTAAAAGGTTACATGGTGGAGAAACTAAAAGAGGATCTGAAGATAGTGAAGTCAAAAGCTGAATGAAGACAAGGCCTCAAAGGGGTTAACAAAAAAGTGTAAATATGTCATTTAATATGTAATTAAGGTAATTTTTAAAATGCTATTATGTTGTTTACCTGAAGACCAGTGTTATTGCAGTAGCAGTCACTAGCTGGTTGTTGTTTACCTGAAGACCAGTGTTATTGCAGTAGCAGTCACTAGCTGGTTGTTGTTTACCTGAAGACCAGTGTTATTGCAGTAGCAGTCACTAGCTGGTTGTTGTTTACCTGAAGACCAGTGTTATTGCAGTAGCAGTCACTAGCTGGTTGTTGTTTACCTGAAGACCAGTGTTGTTGCAGTAGCAGTCACTAGCTGGTTGTTGTTTACCTGAAGACCAGTGTTATTGCAGTAGCAGTCACTAGCTGGTTGTTGTTTACCTGAAGACCAGTGTTATTGCAGTAGCAGTCACTAGCTGGTTGTTGTTTACCTGAAGACCAGTGTTATTGCAGTAGCAGTCACTAGCTGGTTGTTGTTTACCTGAAGACCAGTGTTATTGCAGTAGCAGTCACTAGCTGGTTGTTGTTTACCTGAAGACCAGTGTTATTGCAGTAGCAGTCACTAGCTGGTTGTTGTTTACCTGAAGACCAGTGTTATTGCAGTAGCAGTCACTAGCTGGTTGTTGTTTACCTGAAGACCAGTGTTATTGCAGTAGCAGTCACTAGCTGGTTGTTGTTTACCTGAAGACCAGTGTTATTGCAGTAGCAGTCACTAGCTGGTTGTTGTTTACCTGAAGACCAGTGTTATTGCAGTAGCAGTCACTAGCTGGTTGTTGTTTACCTGAAGACCAGTGTTATTGCAGTAGCAGTCACTAGCTGGTTGTTGTTTACCTGAAGACCAGTGTTATTGCAGTAGCAGTCACTAGCTGGTTGTTGTTTACCTGAAGACCAGTGTTATTGCAGTAGCAGTCACTAGCTGGTTGTTGTTTACCTGAAGACCAGTGTTATTGCAGTAGCAGTCACTAGCTGGTTGTTGTTTACCTGAAGACCAGTGTTATTGCAGTAGCAGTCACTAGCTGGTTGTTGTTTACCTGAAGACCAGTGTTATTGCAGTAGCAGTCACTAGCTGGTTGTTGTTTACCTGAAGACCAGTGTTATTGCAGTAGCAGTCACTAGCTGGTTGTTGTTTACCTGAAGACCAGTGTTATTGCAGTAGCAGTCACTAGCTGGTTGTTGTTTACCTGAAGACCAGTGTTATTGCAGTAGCAGTCACTAGCTGGTTGTTGTTTACCTGAAGACCAGTGTTATTGCAGTAGCAGTCACTAGCTGGTTGTTGTTTACCTGAAGACCAGTGTTATTGCAGTAGCAGTCACTAGCTGGTTGTTGTTTACCTGAAGACCAGTGTTATTGCAGTAGCAGTCACTAGCTGGTTGTTGTTTACCTGAAGACCAGTGTTATTGCAGTAGCAGTCACTAGCTGGTTGTTGTTTACCTGAAGACCAGTGTTATTGCAGTAGCAGTCACTAGCTGGTTGTTGTTTACCTGAAGACCAGTGTTATTGCAGTAGCAGTCACTAGCTGGTTGTTGTTTACCTGAAGACCAGTGTTATTGCAGTAGCAGTCACTAGCTGGTTGTTGTTTACCTGAAGACCAGTGTTATTGCAGTAGCAGTCACTAGCTGGTTGTTGTTTACCTGAAGACCAGTGTTATTGCAGTAGCAGTCACTAGCTGGTTGTTGTTTACCTGAAGACCAGTGTTATTGCAGTAGCAGTCACTAGCTGGTTGTTGTTTACCTGAAGACCAGTGTTATTGCAGTAGCAGTCACTAGCTGGTTGTTGTTTACCTGAAGACCAGTGTTATTGCAGTAGCAGTCACTAGCTGGTTGTTGTTTACCTGAAGACCAGTGTTGTTGCAGTAGCAGTCACTAGCTGGTTGTTGTTTACCTGAAGACCAGTGTTATTGCAGTAGCAGTCACTAGCTGGTTGTTGTTTACCTGAAGACCAGTGTTATTGCAGTAGCAGTCACTAGCTGGTTGTTGTTTACCTGAAGACCAGTGTTATTGCAGTAGCAGTCACTAGCTGGTTGTTGTTTACCTGAAGACCAGTGTTGTTGCAGTAGCAGTCACTAGCTGGTTGTTGTTTACCTGAAGACCAGTGTTATTGCAGTAGCAGTCACTAGCTGGTTGTTGTTTACCTGAAGACCAGTGTTATTGCAGTAGCAGTCACTAGCTGGTTGTTGTTTACCTGAAGACCAGTGTTATTGCAGTAGCAGTCACTAGCTGGTTGTTGTTTACCTGAAGACCAGTGTTATTGCAGTAGCAGTCACTAGCTGGTTGTTGTTTACCTGAAGACCAGTGTTATTGCAGTAGCAGTCACTAGCTGGTTGTTGTTTACCTGAAGACCAGTGTTATTGCAGTAGCAGTCACTAGCTGGTTGTTGTTTACCTGAGTAGAAGAGAGGGACGCCTCCAGAGCAGGACAGGGACAGGGTCCGCAGGGGACCGCTGGTGGCCAGGTGGAGGACGGACAGGGCTGCGCTGCGATTGGCTGGATCGCTCAGCGAACTGACGGTGATCTTCAGGTGACGGACCAATGGCAGGAGAGAGGAGAAATGCTGCAGAGCAGGGTCCTCCTGTTCCCCGGTCTCACACCTGTAGACGAAGAGAGAATAATGAAAATGTAAGTCGCTCTGGGTAAGAGCGTTACCCCTGCAAAGAGAGAGTAGAGGGATCTATTGCAGCACTGTATCAGATTCACACTGCAGAGAGCAGAGAGCAGAGAGCAGTCTAATCTAATAGCTGGTTTAACACAAAGGTAGACAATAACATCAGTACAGTATTAGTGTAATTAATGAAGCAACGTGGTCTTTTAGTCCAGGTAAATTTTTCAAGTTTCAAATCTTATTCAGTTGGACTATTAAGAGTTATTATTGAATGATAAATTATAGCGATTGATCCATTCCCCAATCGATATTATAGAGATCTCATGTTGTGTGTATGTCAAAATAACTGTCAAACTCCAGACGGCTTCTGTTCCCTGGAAAAGCAGTTCCCCAGCCCAGACGTTGCTGATGCAGAATCTTACAACGACTGGACAGGTATTTTCAGTATCAGCTGATCACATCACATGTTACAGCAATCTGTCAATAGATGATGTTATAGCAATCTGTCAATAGATGACAATTGGTTGATGCATGCTAGTGATGCGCGGGTCAGCTGTATTCACCCGCACCCGCCCACAACTGCTAATAACCCATCCGCAACTGCCCGACTATATGTGATCAAGTGAAAATCTGAGGCCCACACCCTACCCTAACCCGCAAATATGCGCTGTACAGTCAGGGATGTCGTAACACATTTTTTTTTGACAGGCCTTTTTAGATAGGCCTATGTTTCTGCTTATATAATAGGCTATTTGTTAGTCAACTTGTCTATAATTACAGTGGCTTGCGAAAGTATTCACCCCCCTTGGCATTTTTCCTATTTTGTTGCCATACAACCTGGAATTAAAATGGATTTTTGGGGGGTTTGTATCATTTGATTTACACAACATGCCTACCACTTTGAAGATTCAAAATATTCGAGTGTTGCTTTAGCGGTATGTTTAGGGTCATTGTCCTGCTGGAAGGTGAACCTCCGTCCCAGTCTCAAATCTCTGGAAGACTGAAACAGGTTTCCCTCAAGATTTTCCCTGTATTTAGCGCCATCCATCGTTCATTCAATTCTGACCAGTTTCCCAGTCCCTGCCGATGGAAAACACCCCGACAGCATGATGCTGCCACCACCATGCTTCACTGTGGGGATGGTGTTCTCAGGGTGATGAGAGGTGTTGGGTTTGTTTCAGACATAGCGTTTTCCTTGATGGCCAAAAAGCTAAATTTTAGTCTTATCTGACCAGAGTACATTCTTCCATATGTTTGGGGAGTCTCCCACATGCCTTTTGGCGAACACCAAACGTGTTTGCTTATTTTTTTCTTTAAGCAATGGCTTTTTTCTGGCCACTCTTCCGTAAAGCCCAGCTCTGTGGAGTGTACGGCTTAAAGTGGTCCTATGGACAGATACTCCAATCTCCACTGTGGAGCTTTGCAGCTCCTTCAGGGTTATCTTTGGTCTCTTTGTTGCCTCTCTGATTAATGCCCTCCTTGCCTGGTCCGTGAGTTTTGGTGGGCAGCCCTCTCTTGGCAGGTTTGTTGTGGTGCCATATTCTTTCCATTGTTTAATCATGGATTTATTGGTGCTCAGTGGGGATGTTCAAAGTTTCAGATATTTTTTTATAACCCAACCCTGATCTGTACTTATCCACAACTTTGTCCCTGACCTGTTTGGAGAGCTCCTTGGTCTTCATGGTGCCGCTTGCTTGGTGGTGCCCCTTGCTTAGTGGTGTTGCAGACTCTGGGGCCTTTCAGAACAGGTGTATATACACTGAGATCATGTGACAGATCATGTGACACTTAGATTGGACACAGGTGGACTTTATTTAACTAATTATGTGACTTCTGAAGGTAATTGGTTGCACCAGATCTTATTTAGGGGCTTCATAGCAAAGGGGGTGAATACATACGCACTCACCACCTTTCCGTTATTTATTTTTTATAATTTTTTTTAAACAACTTATTTTTTTCATTTCACTTCACCAATTTGGACTATTTTGTGTATGTCCATTACATAAAATCCAAAAAAATTTCATTTAAATTACAGGTTGTAATGCAACAAAATAGGAAAAACGCCAAGGGGGATGAATACTTTTGCAAGGCACTGTACATACAGTGTATTCAGACTCGTTGACTTTTTCCACATTTTGTTACTTTACATATTCTAAAATGGATTAAATAAAAAAAATTCCTCATCAATCTACACACAATAATAACATAATGACAAAGTGAAAAAAGGTTTTGACATTTTTGTAAATATATTAAAAATAAAAAACAGAAATACCTTATTTACAGTCACACCGACTCATTCAAGGGTTTTTCTTTATTTTTACTATTTTCTACATTGTAGAATAATAGTGAAGACATCAAAACTATGAAATAACACATATGGAATCATGTAGTAACCAAAAAAGTGTTAAACAAATCAAAATATATTTTATATTTGAGATTCTTCAAATAGCCACCCTTTGCCTTGATGACAGCTTTGCACAATAACAATTTCATCAATTTTAGAATAAGGCTGTACCGTAACAAAATGTGGAAAAAGTCAAGGGGTCTGAATTACTTTCCGAATGCCCTGTACATGTAGCTTCTCTTCTGTCATTATACTGTTTATACTAGAAGACTAAATAAACCCAGCCTCATTCTAGTTCTAGTTGGTAAAGTTCTCTCCTCTTTCATCTCTGCAGCAAAGACGTTTAGAGACCGGGAGAAAATGCAATAACTCTATATAAAAAAGTACTTTTTAAAAACGAGAAATATTTTCCGTACAAAATTTCCAAATGACATCAGTTTGTAAACTGTCTGAGAACTGTCTGAGAACTACATCATGAAATGTCTGTAAAGTCGAAACCTAAAAAGTATGACATACACTGAGTGGCCAGTTTATTAGGTACACCCATCTAGTACCGGGTCGGACCCCCCTTTGCCTCCAGAACAGCCTGAATTCTTAGGGGCACGGAGTTGCTCAATTGGTATCAAGGGACCTAACGTGTGCCAGGAAAACATTCCCCACACCATTACACCACCGCCACCAGCCTGTACCGTTGACAGCAGACAGGATAGGGCCATGGACTGATGCTGCTTACACCAGATCCTGACTCTGCCATCAGCCTGACGCAACAGGAACCGGGATTCATCGGACCAGGCGATGTTTTTCCACTCCTCAGTTGTCCAGTGTTGGTGACCGCGTTCCCACTGGAGCCGCTTCTTCTTGTGTTTAGCTGACAGGAGTGGAACCCGGTGTGGTCGTCTGCTGCAACAGCCCATCCGTGACAAGGACCGACGAGTTGTGTGTTCCAAGATGCCGTTCTGCACACCACTGTTGTCCTACGCCATCTCTCTCATCAACGAGCCGTTTTCTCCCACAGGACTGGTGCTGACTGGATGTTTTTTGTTTGTTGCACCATTTTTTATTATTTTTTTGTCATTTAGCAGACGCTCTTATCCAGAGCGACTTACAGTGAGTGCATACATTTTATTTTAATTTTTTATATATACTAAATTCGAACCCACAACCCTGGCGTTGGAAATGCAATGCTCTACCAACTGAGCTACATCCCTGCCGGCCATTCCCTCCCCTACCCTGGACGACACTGGGTACTGGCACTGGGTCTCGGTAAACCCTAGAAACTGTTGTGTCTGAAAAGTCGGTCGTTTCTGAGATACTGGAGCCAGCGCGACTGGCACCAACGATCAGACCCCGATCAAAGTCGCTTAGGTCACTAGTTTTGCCCATGCTAACGTTTCAATCGAACAGTAACTGAATGCCTCGATGCCTGTCTGCCTGCTTTATATAGCAAGCCACGGCAACATCTGTAGGAGCGATCCATTTTCGTGAACAGGGTGGTGTACCTAATAAACTCAAATGTACTACTATGATAATGACTTATGATTTTATGAAAAAAATAAACTTACTGTGAAGTAAGTTTTTTTTTTTTTTTTATCTGATATTGACAAGATCAGATATGTACAGTGAGGGGAAAAAAGTATTTGATCCCCTGCTGATTTTGTACGTTTGCCCACTGACAAAGAAATGATCGGTCTATAATTGTAATGGTAGGTTTATTTGAACAGTGGGAGACAGGATAACAACAACAAAAAATCCAGAAAAAAAAAGCATGTCAAAAATGTTATAAATTGATTTGCATTTTAATGAGGGAAATAAGTATTTGACCCCCTCTCAATCAGAAAAATGTCTGGCTCCCAGGTGTCTTTTATACAGGTAATGAGCTGAGATTAGGAGCACACTCTTAAAGGGAGTGCTCCTAATCTCAGTTTGTTACCTATATAAAAGACACCTGTCCACAGAAGCAATCAATCAATCAGATTCCAAACTCTCCACCATGGCCAAGACCAAAGAGTTCTCCAAGGATGTCAGGGACAAGATTGTAGACCTACACATGGCTGGAATGGGCTACAAGACCATCGCCAAGCAGCTTGGTGAGAAGGTGACAACAGTTGGTGTGATTATTCGCAAATGGAAGAAACACAAAAGAACTGTCAATCTCCCTCGGCCTGGGGCTCCATGCAAGATCTCACCTCGTGGAGTTGCATTGATCATGAGAACAGTGAGGAATCAGCCCAGAACTACACGGGAGGATCTTGTCAATGATCTCAAGGCAGCTGGGGACCATAGTCACCAAGAAAACAATTGGGAACACACTACGCCGTGAAGGACTGAAATCCTGCAGCGCCCGCAAGGTCCCCCTGCTCAAGAAAGCACATATACAGGGCCGTCTGAAGTTCGCCAATGAACATCTGAATGATTCAGAGGAGAACTGGGTGAAAGTGTTGTGGTCAGATGAGACCAAAATGGAGCTCTTTGGCATCAACTCAACTCGCCGTGTTTGGAGGAGGAGGAATGCTGCCTATGACCCCAAGAACACCATCCCCACCGTCAAACATGGAGGTGGAAACATTATGCTTTGGGGGTGTTTTTCTGCTAAGGGGACAGGACAACTTCACCGCATCAAAGGGACGATGGACGGGGCCATGTACCATCAAATCTTGGGTGAGAACCTCCTTCCCTCAGCCAGGGCATTGAAAATGGGTAGTGGATGGGTATTCCAGCATGACAATGACCCAAAACACACGGCCAAGGCAACAAAGGAGTGGCTCAAGAAGAAGCACATTAAGGTCCTGGAGTGGCCTAGCCAGTGTCCAGACCTTAATCCCATAGAAAATCTATGTATGGAGCTGAAGGTTCGAGTTGCCAAACGTCAGCCTCGAAACCTTAATGACTTGGAGAAGATCTGCAAAGAGGAGTGGAACAAAATCCCTCCTGAGATGTGTGCAAACCTGGTGGCCAACTACAAGAAACGTCTGACCTCTGTGATTGCCAACAAGGGTTTTGCCACCAAGTAATAAGTCATGTTTTGCAGAGGGGTCAAATACTTATTTCCCTCATTAAAATGCAAATCAATTTCTAACATTTTTGACATGCATTTTTCTGGATTTTGTTGTTGTTATTCTGTCTCTCACTGTTGAAATAAACCTACCATTAAGAGACTGCTGGCACATCCTGTAGGTTGTACAGTGCATTCAGAAAGTATTCAGACCCCTTGACTTTTTCCACATTTTGTTACGTTACAGCCTTATTCTAAAATAGATAGATATAATTGGGTTTTTTTCTCATCAATCTACTCAAAATACCCCATAAAGACAAAGCAAAAACTGGTTTTAGACATTTTAGCAAAATTATTAAATGAAATATGACATTTACATAAGTATTCAGACCCTTTACTAGGTACTTTGTTGAAGCACCTTTGGCAGCGATTTCAGCCTCAAGTCTTCTTGGGTATGATGCTACAAGCTTGGCACACCTGTATTTGGGGAGTTTCTCCCATTCTTCTCTGCAGATCCTCTCAAGCTCTGTCAGGTTGGATGGGGAGCGTCACTGCACAGCTATTTTCAGGTCTCTCCAGAGATGCTCGATCAGGTTCAAGTCCGGGCTCTGGCTGGGCCACTCAAGGACATTCAGAGACTTGTCAAGAAGCCACTCCTGCGTCGTCTTGGCTGTGTGCTTAGGGTCGATGTCCTGTTGGAAGGTGAATCTTCGCCCCAGTCTGAGGTCCTGAGTGCTCTGGAGAAGGTTTTCATCAAGGATCTCTCTGTACTTTGCTCCGTTCATCTTTCCCTCGATCCAGACTAGTCTCCCAGTCCCTGACCCTGAAAAACATCCCCACAGCATGATGCTGCCACCACCATGCTTCACCGTAGGGATGGTGCCAGGTTTCCTCCAGACGTGACGAATGGCAAAAAAGCTGTTGCACGGCGCCGACCACTCTGGAGGGAAGCCGGCCTCACGATTGCTCATTGCTACTTGTGAGATTTCAGTTAGGCTCCTTTTCCACTTAACCCATCTGAAAAGTACAGTTTCCTTGACATGTCATTTTGAAGTCCCCATCTTGTGACTGTCGAATTTGTATAGCGGCTCACAATATCACAGATTACATAGCCGGCACTGCTATCATCCTCTTTCAATTGGCAGGTATTATGTATACTCAAATCTTTCCCAAACAAAATATTACCACTTCACCAAATCTTTCCCTATCATTAGACTACTGTTCTGGCCCTCCCTTCTATAACATTAGACTACTGTTCTGACCCTCCCTTCTATAACATTAGACTACTGTTCTGACCCTCCCTTCTATAACATTAGACTACTGTTCTGACCCTCCCTTCTATAACATTAGACTACTGTTCTGGCCCTCCCTTCTATAACATTAGACTACTGTTCTGACCCTCCCTTCTATAACATTAGACTACTGTTCTGACCCTCCCTTCTATAACATTAGACTACTGTTCTGACCCTCCCTTCTATAACAGACTACTGTTCTGACCCTCCCTTCTATAACATTAGACTACTGTTCTGACCCTCCCTTCTATAACATTAGACTACTGTTCTGACCCTCCCTTCTATAACATTAGACTACTGTTCTGACCCTCCCTTCTATAACATTAGACTACTGTTCTGACCCTCCCTTCTATAACATTAGACTACTGTTCTGACCCTCCCTTCTATAACATTAGACTACTGTTCTGACCCTCCCTTCTATAACATTAGGCTACTGTTCTGATCCTCCCTTCTATAACATTAGACTACTGTTCTGACCCTCCCTTCTATAACATTAGACTACTGTTCTGACCCTCCCTTCTATAACATTAGACTACTGTTCTGACCCTCCCTTCTATAACATTAGGCTACTGTTCTGATCCTCCCTTCTATAACATTAGACTACTGTTCTGACCCTCCCTTCTATAACATTAGACTACTGTTCTGACCCTCCCTTCTATAACATTAGACTACTGTTCTGACCCTCCCTTCTATAACATTAGGATACTGTTCTGACCCTCCCTTCTATAACATTAGACTACTGTTCTGACCCTCCCTTCTATAACATTAGATTACTGTTCTGACCCTCCCTTCTATAACATTAGACTACTGTTCTGACCCTCCCTTCTATAACATTAGACTACTGTTCTGACCCTCTCTTCTATAACATTAGACTACAGTTCTGACCCTCCCTTCTATAACATTAGACTATTGTTCTGACCCTCCCTTCTATAACATTAGACTACTGTTCTGACCCTCCCTTCTATAACATTAGACTACTGTTCTGACCCTCCCTTCTATAACATTAGACTACTGTTCTGACCCTCCCTTCTATAACATTAGACTACTGTTCTGGCCCTCCCTTCTATAACATTAGACTACTGTTCTGACCCGCCCTTCTATGACATTAGACTGTTCTGACCCGCCCTTCTATAACATTAGACTACTGTTCTGACCCCCCCTTCTATAACATTAGACTACTGTTCTGACCCTCCCTTCTATAACATTAGACTACTGTTCTGACCCTCCCTTCTATAACATTAGACTACTGTTCTGACTCTCCCTTCTATAACATTAGACTACTGTTCTGACCCTCCCTTCTATAACATTAGACTACTGTTCTGACCCTCCCCTTCTATAACATTAGGCTACTGTTCTGACCCTCCCTTCTATAACATTAGACTACTGTTCTGACCCTCCCCTTCTATAACATTAGACTACTGTTCTGACCCTCCCTTCTATAACATTAGGCTACTGTTCTGGCCCCCCCTTCTATAACATTAGACTACTGTTCTGACCCTCCCTTCTATAACATTAGACTACTGTTCTGACCCTCCCTTCTATAACATTAGTCTACTGTTCTGACCCTCCCTTCTATAACATTAGACTACTGTTCTGACCCTGCCTTCTATAACATTAGACTACTGTTCTGGCCCTCACTTCTATAACATTAGACTACTGTTCTGACCCTCCCTTCTATAACAGACTACTGTTCTGACCCTCCCTTCTATAACATTAGACTACTGTTCTGACCCTCCCTTCTATAACATTATACTACTGTTCTGGCCCCCCCTTCTATAACATTAGACTACTGTTCTGACCCCCCCTTCTATAACATTAGACTACTGTTCTGACCCTCCCTTCTATAACATTAGACTACTGTTCTGACCCTCCCTTCTATAACATTGGACTACTGTTCTGACCCTCCCTTCCATAACATTAGACTACTGTTCTGACCCTCCCTTCTATAACATTAGACTACTGTTCTGACCCTCCCCTCTATAACATTAGACTACTGTTCTGACCCTCCCTTCTATAACATTAGACTACTGTTCTGACCCTCCCTTCTATAACATTAGACTACTGTTCTGACCCTCCCTTCCATAACATTAGACTACTGTTCTGACCCTCCCTTCTATAACATTAGACTACTGTTCTGACCCTCCCTTCTATAACATTAGGCTACTGTTCTGACCCTCCCTTCTATAACATTAGACTACTGTTCTGACCCTCCCTTCTATAACATTAGGCTACTGTTCTGACCCTCCCTTCTATAACAGACTACTGTTCTGACCCTCCCTTCTATAACACTAGATTACTGTTCTGGCCCTCCCTTCTATAACATTAGACTACTGTTCTGACCCTCCCTTCTATAACATTAGACTACTGTTCTGACCCTCCCTTCTATAACATTAGACTACTGTTCTGACCCTCCCTTCTATAACATTAGACTACTGTTCTCACCCTCCCTTCTATAACATTAGACTACTGTTCTCACCCTCCCTTCTATTACAGACTACTGTTCTCACCCTCCCTTCTATAACATTAGACTACTGTTCTGACCCTCCCTTCTATAACATTAGACTACTGTTCTGGCCTTCCCTTCTATAACATTAGACTACTGTTCTGACCCTCCCTTCTATAACATTAGACTACTGGTCTGACCCTCCCTTCTATAACATTAGACTACTGTTCTCACCCTCCCTTCTATAACATTAGACTACTGTTCTGACCCTCCCTTCTATAACATTAGACTACTGTTCTGGCCCCCCCTTCTATAACATTAGACTACTGTTCTGACCCCCCCTTCTATAACATTAGACTACTGTTCTGACCCTCCCTTCTATAACATTAGACTACTGTTCTGACCCTCCCTTCTATAACATTAGACTACTGTTCTGACCCTCCCTTCCATAACATTAGACTACTGTTCTGACCCTCCCTTCTATAACATTAGACTACTGTTCTGACCCTCCCCTCTATAACATTAGACTACTGTTCTGACCCTCCCTTCTATAACATTAGACTACTGTTCTGACCCTCCCTTCTATAACATTAGACTACTGTTCTGACCCTCCCTTCCATAACATTAGACTACTGTTCTGACCCTCCCTTCTATAACATTAGACTACTGTTCTGACCCTCCCTTCTATAACATTAGACTACTGTTCTGACCCTCCCTTCTATAACATTAGGCTACTGTTCTGGCCCCCCCTTCTATAACATTAGACTACTGTTCTGACCCTCCCTTCTATAACATTAGACTACTGTTCTGACCCTCCCTTCTATAACATTAGACTACTGTTCTGACCCTCCCTTCTATAACATTAGACTACTGTTCTGACCCTCCCTTCTATAACATTAGGCTACTGTTCTGACCCTCCCTTCTATAACATTAGACTACTGTTCTGACCCTCCCTTCTATAACATTAGATTACTGTTCTGACCCTCCCTTCTATAACATTAGACTACTGTTCTGACCCTCCCTTCTATAACATTAGACTACTGTTCTGACCCTCCCTTCTATAACATTAGACTACTGTTCTGACCCCCCCTTCTATAACATTAGACTACTGTTCTGGCCCCCCCTTCTATAACATTAGACTACTGTTCTGGCCCTCCCTTCTATAACATTAGACTACTGTTCTGACCCTCCCTTCTATAACATTAGACTACTGTTCTGACCCTCCCTTCTATAACATTAGACTACTGTTCTGACCCTCCCTTCTATAACATTAGACTACTGTTCTGACCCTCCCTTCTATAACATTAGACTACTCTTCATATTGAATTAAACCCTCCTTTCTGCCTCAGTGAATCAACGTGAACTTGATTTGCAATGGTAAAATGTAGGCTATTTTGGGGCATAATCAATATATCATAAATCTACTTAAACTTTACATAATTAGAAACCATTTGGCATTGGCGTGTATTTGGCGTGCTTACAGGCCCTGCATGCAACGTCTGAGCAGGGGAACGCGATCACTGCCATGATCTTCCAGTATGTAACAACCGGTATGGTACAACTCTGATTGAATCTCTCACCTTATTTCAGTGTATCGCCAAACTCGCGGGTGGCTCATTGACTGCGACCACCTCTTACATACTGTACACGCGCTGTCCCGTTCCTTTACCGATAGGTAGGAGAATATGTGCGCCAGGACTTCTTCGGGAACCTCCATTCGGCTGTCGACTAACCAGAAATAGTACAGTAGACTATTGCAGAACAACAGTTACATTTCTATGTACTCGTTCTGTATAAGAACGGACCCTTGTGCGTGTTCGGTAAACACGAAACCAGATCACTTTTTAAACAGAGTCCAGAGTCCAAACTAGCTGAAGTTGTCCAATACGAATTTGTTCTCCGTTGCAAAAAAAACGTTTCAACAACTCCCTTTGCCCTGGACCAGGTCACTAGCTACCACAGCCACATTGTCATAAACCCCATTTCTTTATAAAAATGTATCTTATTAAATTCTGATTTTATACCTAACCACACTGCAAAACTTAAATTAAGACAAAATAGCTCATTTTTGTTTTCATTAATTGTTACGATATAGCCCATTCTGACTTTGTGGCTGTGCTATCTAATGGAAACCGGAAAACGTCACTTCCAGATAGCGGAGAATGTCCCGCTGCTGTTTTCTACCGGCGCTACGTCAAGACATGATGTTCAGCCTCCGCTCAGAGGACAGATAGATACCCGAGGCCAGCCGGAGGCTGCAAGCTGTTCTTGTTGTTTCTATAAATACCTTACATGTGTTGTGATTTTAATGTGGTTTAATTTATTTGCCAATTTAAAAACAATACAACCACACGTGGTTGCCGATGACACAAAAAGTGATAGGCCAACATCTAATTATGTAAAGTTTAAGTAGATTTATGATATATTGTTTATGCCCCAAAATAGCCTACATTTTACCATTGCAACGGAGAACGATTTCACCCACTTGAAGAAAAGTGTTGATCACAACGGCCAGTAGATGGCGGCACCTCTTCAACCCCACAGAAGATGCGGAAAAGCCTCAACACGAAGTTCTTCGTAGCTACCATCCGCCATGCTCGTCACTAGTTAGCACAGCCACAAAGTCATACATCTCGCCTATTTCTACATTTTTGTCTTATTAAAATTTGATTTTAAACCTAACCCTAAGCTTAAACACACTCATAACCTTAAATTAAGACCCAAAAGCTATCTTTTTTTCTATACTTTCTTCGATATAGCCAATTTGGCTGTGGTAACTAACGTTAGTGGAAACCATCCTCCATCGATTTTTCAAACCTCTAATGGGAGAAACACGCAGGGAAGAAAGTAGCTGAGGGAGTGAGTCGAGAGGAGGTAGTGGATGTCCCACAGTCTGCAGTGAATGCCATTCAGGAGAAGGATCCTGACATACTAATAGTGAAGAAGGTGGACGTTTATAGCGCAAGTGATAAATTGCACTTGTCAAACTAATTAAAAAAAAATCTATGACGCTAGACATCATTGTGAAGGCGGCAAATAGATTTCTGGATCTCCAGGACTTTACAGCCAAAATGTTACAGGGAGCACTGAATGAAGAGGTTCCCCCCCTCCAGGATCCTGATCCTGTGTAGGGATCTGAATAGTACAGTTTTTGTTAGAAATTCAGGGTAGTGGTGTGAATTTGGTTCGTGTTTATGTTTTATTTTTTGGGTAAGTAGTATGATTTTGGGGGTATTTTCTACTACTACTACTAGGTGGCGGCAATACACATTAGGAGTGTAGTCTGCCAATAAACTTAGAAGAAGAGAATGGAAGATGGCGGAAGTGAATGCCGAGTTCGAATTAAGCAGCGCGTCGAGTAAGTTTGGTGAAGACAAATGTCCTGAATGGACAACAGCAGTATCGAAAACTGGAACAAACAGGAAAATTATGTCAAATTGGAGTGGAGGATACGTGTATGAATGATAATGAATCACTTCTTGTTGGGATGCGTTTGTTGAGTAAGGACGCATATGTGGGAAACCCGTTTGAGGTGTCAAATTGTGAAGTATGCGCTTGTATTTCTGAAGAGCAGAGGAAGATTGCAGTGGGCCTCAAAAGAATCCGGACAACAGAAGTATCGTGCTTTGAACTTCGGAGTAGAGCACCCGTCAAAGAAGTCTTCTCAGGGGTGACGACGGATGTTCAGGTTGAAAACCTGAAGAGAATTCCTGGTGTGGTTGGTGCCCAGCATCTGACCCGCTGGGTCAATGGAGAAAAAGAATAAAGTCGGTCCTGTTGTTTTTTGATAAAGAGCAAATACCTTCGCATGTGAAGCTTGGATATGTAACATACGCTGCAAGAGCTTTCGTCCCCAAGCCATTGCAGTGTAAGAATTGTAAAGGATTTGGTCATGTTTCAAGTGTGTGCAGACGGACTGAAGATACTGAAGAACGGTGTGTAGAAGGACGACGGTGTTGCTGTTGTGGTGGAGATCATGATCCTGAGTTCCCGGAGTGCCCTGTAAGGGTGAAGGAGATTGAGGTGGTCAAAGTTAGAGCGACCACCCGATTGCGCAATGTTAACTGGGAAGTCCTTGTGACACGTTGAAATTCTACAGTACCATTTTCAATAAATATCCATTGATCATTTAAATATTTCACTGTCCGTTCCAATAAAATAAAATGAAGAGATTTACCAAACATTTGCCAGCATCAGTACAGGCTGTTGCAAATCATGTCGTTACCAAGTGTTCTAAAACCTCAACAACTAGAAGCTATTCATTTGGGGAGGGTACGGGATAAACCACGTTGCTGTAAAAACATGATGAAACAAAAACACAGGTTGCTATGTGTGGTCAGTTCATTTAATTGGTGAACACCAGAATGTTAATCCAAATCTGGGGAAAACAGAAGCAACACACAGTGTAGAGTTAGTTAGAAAGAGACCCCCAGAGTAGAGTTAGTTAGAAAGAGACCCCCAGAGTAGAGTTAGTTAGAAAGAGACCCCCAGAGTAGAGTTAGTTAGAAAGAGACCCCCAGAGTAGAGTTAGTTAGAAAGAGACCCCCAGAGTAGAGTTAGTTAGAAAGAGACCCCCAGAGTAGAGTTAGTTAGAAAGAGACCCCCAGAGTAGAGTTAGTTAGAAAGAGACCCCCAGAGTAGAGTTAGTTAGAAAGAGACCCCCAGAGTAGAGTTAGTTAGAAAGAGACCCCCAGAGTAGAGTTAGTTAGAAAGAGACCCCCAGAGTAGAGTTAGTTAGAAAGAGACCCGCAGAGTAGAGTTAGTTAGAAAGAGACCCCCAGAGTAGAGTTAGTTAGAAAGAGACCCCCAGAGTAGAGTTAGTTAGAAAGAGACCCGCAGAGTAGAGTTAGTTAGAAAGAGACCCCCAGATCCCAGCGGCGGTGTGATACGAGTCATGATGTTTGACACGCTGAGTGGGATCAGGAGGACACTTACTATTCTGACTTGAGGTTCGCTTGCTTATCTCAAGACTTTAAACAGTCTCCTATTGATACTGATTTAATGATTTATGCTAAAAAAATTTTTTAAAAAGTCAAGAGTTATGTGTGAATGTCCCCCTTACAGAATACAGATACAGTTGAACAAAGCTGACAGTTTAATATCTTAACCAGAACAAAATCTCATGTAATATTCAGTCACCAGAACACTACTGACAACGCTGCCTGGGGTTGTGCAATATAATGTTTCTACAAAATACAGGATTGTCCCAAATGGTTTCCTGTATAGTGCACTACTTTAGACCAGAGAATGGCACCCTATTCCCTATATAGTGCACCACTTTAGACCAGGGCCCTATTGGGGATAGGGAGCATTTGGACGTAGCCACACTTTTGTTCTTTACAGGATACAGTCCTTCTAGACCCTACAGTACAGACTGGACCCTACAGTAGACACTACAGTACAGACTGGACCCTACAGTAGACACTACAGTACAGACTGGACCCTACAGTAGACACTACAGTACAGACTGGACCCTACAGTAGACACTACAGTACAGACTGGACCCTACAGTAGACACTACAGTACAGACTGGACCCTACAGTAGACACTACAGTACAGACTGGACCCTACAGTAGACACTACAGTACAGACTGGACCCTACAGTAGACACTACAGTACAGACTGGCTGGTCCAGAGTCTGGCCTTTAGTGGCCCTGTGGATGTTCACATCCTGAACACTCCGAAACGTGTCCTCTGTGTCGGGGCATTGAGCGTAGCACTGAGACTCATTCCCAGAACCAGACGGGTGTCAGCCGGGTCAATGATACCGTCATCCCACAGCCTATGCAGACGGGCAGAACAACATGGAAGTTAAAACAGAAGGAGAAAACTCTTCAATAATTCATTATAAGCACTTTAATAATGCATTTTTAATGCCATCATAGAGTGCCTGATGAACTATGCATCATAGACTGGGGGATGCTGATATCTCACCGAGCGCTGGAGAAGTATGGGCTTCCTTCCTCTTCAAACCGTTTGACGATGGGCTCCTTCATGGCAGCCTCCTGCTCTGCTGTGAACTGAACATGGAACAGTGGTTATATTAGTCCTGCAACAGCTCAGATCAGCCTTTTTTCAAACCTCCCCCCTTGGGGACCCCAGGCGTTTCACAATGTTGTTGCAGCCCTGAACCATCTCACCTGATTAATGTAGTCAAGGGCTTGATGATTAGTTGAAAAGGTGGATCAGTTTTAGGGCTGTGACGGTTTCGGAATTTTTGGATGACTTATTGGTCAACGTTAGAATAGCAACAAAAAAAAAAGAATAATAATTGATTTTCTATTTATTTCATTTCTATGTGTGTTACTGCTGCAGAGATGGGGACGTTGCCTAGGCAACCGAAGACTGGTTTGCTAGAAAACCTTGCTCTGTTTCGGCAAGGAGCAACAACGTTTCATCACGTTGTAAAGAGTCCATGTTATTGCAGAAATGGACTCAACCACATGAATACCTGGCCGTCCCATCTGAATACCTGGCCGTCCCATCTGAATACCTGGCCGACCCATCTGAATACCTGGCCGTCCCATCTGAATACCTGGCCGACCCATCTGAATACCTGGCCGACCCATCTGAATACCTGGCCGACCCATCTGAATACCTGGCCGACCCATCTGAATACCTGGCCGACCCATCTGAATACCTGGCCGACCCATCTGAATACCTGGCCGACCCATCTGAATACCTGGCCGACCCATCTGAACACCTGGCCGACCCATCTGAATACCTGGCCGTCCCATCTTGAGTCAGCTGTTCGTTCCGCACACATACGCGGTTATGACGGTTATTTTATTTAATGACGGTCTTCATCCATACACTGTAATTGTGCCAGCCCTAATCAGGTGTGCTAGCTCTGGGGGGTCCCAGGAGAGGTTGGCTCACTGACGTGGAGTAATGCTCACCTCTTTGCCCTCTCTGGCCCGCTGGTCTTTAGTGATGGTGGCTAGCACAGTGGCAGCCTGCTCTCCTCCCATCACAGAGATACGGGAGTTGGGCCACATGTACAGAAACCGGGGGCTGGAGGAGGGGAGGAGACATCTTGTTTACTGTACATGAGAAACCAAGGGCCCCTCTAGACACCAGGAATGAAGGGCCTAATCCTAGTTCTGTCCAGAAAGGGCAGGGATCATCAACTAGATTCTTTCTTGAGTGGATGGTTGGGGGGCCCGGAAAATAATTACAAATAATTTGTAGACTTCAAATTGACCGCAAGAGATATAATGTTAGACTAAAACAAAATAATTACAAACCTTACTTACATTTCCATACGATCATGTGTCTCTATTATGAGGGGGAATACTTGGGAACAGATGTCTGAAATTAAAATCCCTTGGAGCTGATTTCCTGCTGATTCTACAGTCTTTTATGTCCAACAATGAAAAAGTAAATTATTTTTATTTTTTGCTCAGTACTTAAGGGGCCAAATAAAACCACCCGCCTGTTGGGGAACCCTTATACAGGGTATAGCTGTAGGCTTGACAGGCCATGTCATTAGGACCTGTATTGTAGGTTGGTGTAGTGTGCAGGGTATACCTGTATGCTCTGCCACACATGCCGTAGTTGCCCGCTCCATACGAGCCGCCGATGATCACCGTGATCTTGGGCACGTTGGCACACGCAACCGCCGTGACCATCTTAGCCCCATCCTTGGCGATGCCACCTGCCTCATACTCCCTGCCCACCATGAAGCCTGCAGAGACAGAGACAGAGAGGGAGGAGGACCGGGACAGAGAGGGAGGAGGACAGAGACAGAGAGGGAGGAGGACAGAGAGGGAGGAGGACAGAGAGGGAAGAGGACAGAGGGAGGAGGACAGAGAGGGAGGAGGACAGAGACAGAGAGGGAGGAGGACAGAGAGGGAGGAGGACCGGGACAGAGAAGGACAGAGACAGAGAGGGAGGAGGACAGAGACAGAGAGGGAGGAGGACAGAGACAGAGAGGGAGGAGGACAGAGAGGGAGGAGGACCGAGACAGAGAGGGAGGAGGACCGAGACAGAGAGGGAGGAGGACCGGGACAGAGAGGGAGGAGGACAGAGACAGAGAAGGACAGAGACAGAGAGTGAGGAGGACAGAGACAGAGGGAGGAGGACAGAGACGGAGGAGGACAGAGAGGGAGGAGGACCGGGACAGAGAGGGAGGAGGACCGGGACAGAGAGGGAGGAGGACAGAGAGGAAGGAGGACCGGGACAGAGAGGGAGGAGGACCGAGACAGAGAGGGAGGAGGACCGGGACAGAGAGGGAGGAGGACCGGGACAGAGAAGGACAGAGACAGAGAGTGAGGAGGACAGAGACAGAGGGAGGAGGACAGAGAGGGAGGAGGACAGAGACAGAGGGAGGAGGACAGAGAGGGAGGAGGACCGGGACAGAGAGGAAGGAGGACAGAGACAGAGAGGGAGGAGGACCGGGACAGAGAGGGAGGAGGACAGAGGGGGAGAGAGGGACACAGAGCCAAAACAAAAAGATGAAACATTGAACTTCATACACCCTGCCAGCCATGTCTTGAAGGAATCAATCTCTTCTGTACTTACCCGTGATGTTTTGTAGAAAGATAAGGGGAATGTTCCTTTGACAGCATAACTCTATGAAATGAGTTGCCTGGAACACAGTAATGGACAAGACATTATGTACATAGTGGTTATTTTAATGTGAACTAAAAGATCATGCTTCTCTGTTAGATCAACTTGAAATAAGGTAACAGTCCTCAACTGCATAAACTTACTTTCTTAGCAGACTCTGAGAACAGGACTCCGTTGTTACCAATGATTCCAACAGGGTAACCAAATATCCTGGAGAACCCTGTGAACAGACATGGGATGGAATCTAATCACACCTGTACTTCTACGACACAAAGCACCATCTCTCAAGACACGCAGGGTTATATCTACATACTGGATGTACTGCAGATATACACTACATGACCAGAAAACCCATTTCATGAAGCTCCCGATGAACAGTTCTTGTGCTGACGTTGCTTCCAGAGGCAGTTTGGAACTCGGTAGTGAGTGTTGCAACCGAGGACAGGCGATTTTTACGTGCAACTCGCTTCAGCACTCGGTGGTCCCGTTCTGTGAGCTTGTGTGGCCTACCACTTCGCGGCTGAGCCGCTGTTGCTCCTAGACGTTTCCACTTCGGTCCGGAAGGGGTCAGTTAACTCCATCCTCAGGAAGTTGGAGCATTTTGCATTTAAAAAAAACCCTGTAACAACCATTTCCTGAAACCTAGCGTTTTAAATGATATCAAACAATGTAGCCAACACAGTTGTCTTGTGTTTGATCTTAAATGAAATGGAGGTGGTCTCAATGAAACTCACATTTTTCTAGGTTAAATTTAGGGGTAATGATTTTTCTAATTAATAGGTGTCTTTATGTGAGGATAGTCTAGTGAAAATGTAAACTGGCTTTTTCTTAATTTTATCGGGGGAAAAAATTCTGAATTATTAAATTACTTGACGCAATGTAGTAGTTTAGCTTACTGTGGTCCTCTGTAGCTCAACTGGTAGAGCACGGCGCTTGTAACGCCAAGGTAGTGGGTTCGATCCCGGGACCACCCATACACAAAAATGTATGCACGCATGACTGTAAGTCGCTTTGGATAAAAGCGTCTGCTAAATGGCATATTATATTATTATTATATTATTATTATTATATTATTACTGTAGGCTATGCGCTGTAAGTGTTCTCGCTTAGTTCACTAAACGCCATAGCTAACTACCTTCATCGTAATGAGGAGCCAACTACGACATAATAGTGGTTATGTGCTTCACTAACACATACAACACCGTTTCCTCACATATCAGTGGTATCAACGGAGGAAGTGGAGAGCTGCCATGCAGCTTGAGGGAGGAAAATAGTAACGATGATGATGGGGGGGCTAGAGATTTTTTTCTCCTCGCCCAAGTCCTCTGATTGGCTCAGCTCCAACTTTAGAAGGTTGAGTCAAAAACCACAATGTGCCAACTAGAAGCCTATTTTTTCGTATTTTAGGGTATTTTTTCATACCAGTGTATTTTGACCACGGTGAACCCCAGGTAGTATAAACCGATAGTGACCAGCCTAAACCCCAGGTAGTATAAACCGAGTGACCAGCCTAAACCCCAGGTAGTATAAACCGATAGTGACCAGCCTAAACCCCAGGTAGTATAAACCGATAGTGACCAGCCTAAACCCCAGGTGGTATAAACCGAGTGACCAGCCTAAACCCCAGGTAGTATAAACCGATAGTGACCAGTCTAAACCCCAGGTAGTATAAACCGATAGTGACCAGCCTAAACCCCAGGTAGTATAAACCGATAGTGACCAGCCTAAACCCCAGGTAGTATAAACCGATAGTGACCAGCCTAAACCCCAGGTAGTATAAACCGATAGTGACCAGCCTAAACCCCAGGTAGTATAAACCGATAGTGACCAGCCTAAACCCCAGGTAGTATAAACCGATAGTGACCAGCCTAAACCCCAGGTAGTATAAACCGATAGTGACCAGCCTAAACCCCAGGTGGTATAAACCGATAGTGACCAGTCTAAACCCCAGGTAGTATAAACCGATAGTGACCAGCCTAAACCCCAGGTAGTATAAACCGATAGTGACCAGCCTAAACCCCAGGTAGTATAAACCGATAGTGACCAGCCTAAACCCCAGGTAGTATAAACCGATAGTGACCAGCCTAAACCCCAGGTAGTATAAACCGATAGTGACCAGCCTAAACCCCAGGTAGTATAAACCGATAGTGACCAGCCTAAACCCCAGGTAGTATAAACCGAGTGACCAGCCTAAACCCCAGGTAGTATAAACCGATAGTGACCAGCCTAAACCCCAGGTAGTATAAACCGATAGTGACCAGCCTAAACCCCAGGTGGTATAAACCGAGTGACCAGCCTAAACCCCAGGTAGTATAAACCGATAGTGACCAGTCTAAACCCCAGGTAGTATAAACCGATAGTGACCAGCCTAAACCCCAGGTAGTATAAACCGATAGTGACCAGCCTAAACCCCAGGTAGTATAAACCGATAGTGACCAGCCTAAACCCCAGGTAGTATAAACCGATAGTGACCAGCCTAAACCCCAGGTAGTATAAACCGATAGTGACCAGCCTAAACCCCAGGTAGTATAAACCGATAGTGACCAGCCTAAACCCCAGGTAGTATAAACCGATAGTGACCAGCCTAAACCCCAGGTGGTATAAACCGATAGTGACCAGTCTAAACCCCAGGTAGTATAAACCGATAGTGACCAGCCTAAACCCCAGGTAGTATAAACCGATAGTGACCAGCCTAAACCCCAGGTAGTATAAACCGATAGTGACCAGCCTAAACCCCAGGTAGTATAAACCGATAGTGACCAGCCTAAACCCCAGGTAGTATAAACCGATAGTGACCAGCCTAAACCCCAGGTAGTATAAACCGATAGTGACCAGCCTAAACCCCAGGTAGTATAAACTGATAGTGACCAGCCTAAACCCCAGGTAGTATAAACCGATAGTGACTAGCCTAAACCCCAGGTAGTATAAACCGATAGTGACCAGCCTAAACCCCAGGTAGTATAAACCGATAGTGACCAGCCTAAACCCCAGGTAGTATAAACCGATAGTGACCAGCCTAAACCCCAGGTAGTATAAACCGATAGTGACCAGCCTAAACCCCAGGTAGTATAAACCGATAGTGACCAGCCTAAACCCCAGGTAGTATAAACCGATAGTGACCAGCCTAAACCCCAGGTAGTATAAACTGATAGTGACCAGCCTAAACCCCAGGTAGTATAAACCGAGTGACCAGCCTAAACCCCAGGTAGTATAAACCGAGTGACCAGCCTAAACCCCAGGTGGTATAAACCGATAGTGACCAGCCTAAACCCCAGGTAGTATAAACCGATAGTGACCAGCCTAAACCCCAGGTAGTATAAACCGATAGTGACCAGCCTAAACCCCAGGTAGTATAAACCGATAGTGACCAGCCTAAACCCCAGGTAGTATAAACCGATAGTGACCAGCCTAAACCCCAGGTAGTATAAACCGAGTGACCAGCCTAAACCCCAGGTAGTATAAACCGATAGTGACCAGCCTAAACCCCAGGTAGTATAAACCGATAGTGACCAGCCTAAACCCCAGGTGGTATAAACCGAGTGACCAGCCTAAACCCCAGGTAGTATAAACCGATAGTGACCAGTCTAAACCCCAGGTAGTATAAACCGATAGTGACCAGCCTAAACCCCAGGTAGTATAAACCGATAGTGACCAGCCTAAACCCCAGGTAGTATAAACCGATAGTGACCAGCCTAAACCCCAGGTAGTATAAACCGATAGTGACCAGCCTAAACCCCAGGTAGTATAAACCGAGTGACCAGCCTAAACCCCAGGTAGTATAAACCGATAGTGACCAGCCTAAACCCCAGGTAGTATAAACCGATAGTGACCAGCCTAAACCCCAGGTAGTATAAACTGATAGTGACCAGCCTAAACCCCAGGTAGTATAAACCGATAGTGACCAGCCTAAACCCCAGGTAGTATAAACCGATAGTGACCAGCCTAAACCCCAGGTAGTATAAACCGAGTGACCAGCCTAAACCCCAGGTAGTATAAACCGATAGTGACCAGCCTAAACCCCAGGTAGTATAAACCGATAGTGACCAGCCTAAACCCCAGGTAGTATAAACCGATAGTGACCAGCCTAAACCCCAGGTAGTATAAACCGATAGTGACCAGCCTAAACCCCAGGTAGTATAAACTGATAGTGACCAGCCTAAACCCCAGGTGGTATAAACCGATAGTGACCAGCCTAAACCCCAGGTGGTATAAACCGAGTGACCAGCCTAAACCCCAGGTAGTATAAACCGATAGTGACCAGCCTAAACCCCAGGTAGTATAAACCGATAGTGACCAGCCTAGTGCTCACCTGTGACCACTGTATCTCCGTAGAAGGCTTTGAACTCATCAAACCTGCTGCCATCGACAATCCTGGCTATCACCTGGCAATCACACAGTAGAACATATTAGATATATTATAACACAACATAACAGTCAACACGGACCCCCATAATAAATATGAACCAGTACAATAGTTTTTTTTAGCTCCTTCAGACCCCCATAATAAGCACATGAATAAACATGGGGGAAGTACCTCTCTGACATCAAAGTTGCGTTTGAGGTTGGCTCCTACGATGCCATACAGCTCCTCAGCTGGGTAGAGAGGATCCTCGGGGGGCTCGGTGGTCACCTGGCAACACCCCGGGTCAATAACACCATGTTAATATAGGGGCAGGAGAGGAGAGGGGGGGGGCAACAAGAAGAAACTAGCAGAACATGTTTCAATGACTTATGTAGTTACGCCAAGTCTCTTTTTGTTTCACATTGTTTTTCTGAAAACATCGAACAAATTAGCTACACACGAAACCAACACGCAACTCTTCTGACGTCAAAAACGACAGACTTGTCTCCCTCCTTTCTTTTCTTTCTAAAACACTTGAGCGTGCCGTCTCTGATCAACTCTCTCGTTATCTCTCTTTCAGAACCATCTTCTTGAACCTAACCAGTCAGGCTTCAAGACGGGTCACTCAACCGAGACTGCTCTTCTCTGTGTCACAGAGGCACTTTTCTCCTTCCTCCCCTTCTGATACCCAGGTGGCGACACACATCTCTGTGTGCCTGGCAGATATCTCAGCTTGGATGTTGGCCCACCACCTCAAGATCAACAAGATGGGGCTGCTCTTCCTCCCAGGAAGTCCTGCCCGCTCCAAGGCCCGCTCCATCACAGTTGACAAATCCACAGTGTCCCTCTCTCAGAGTGCAAGGAACCTTGGCGTGACCCTGGACAACACCCTGTCGTTCTCTGCAAACATCAAAGCAGTGACTCGCTCCTGCAGGTTGATGCTCTACAACATCCGTAGAGTACGACCCTACCTCACACAGGAAGTACATCCCTACCTCACACAGGAAGTGGTGCAGGTCCTAGTCCAGGCACTTGTCATCTCCCGTCTGGACTACTGCAGGGCAGCAGTTAGCCTAGCGGTTAGGAGCGTTGGGCCAGTAACTGAAAGGTCGCTGGTTCAAATCCCCGAGCTGACTAAGTGAAAAATCTGTCTGTGCCCTTGAGCAAGGCAATTAACCCTAATTGCTCCAGGGTTGCCGTCAATAATGTCTGATCCCTGGCCGTGACCCCACTCTCCGAGGGTCTCAGGGGAAGCTGATCCATGGCTCTGACCCCACTCTCCGAGGGTCTCAGGGGGATATGCAAGAAACACATTTCCAATTCACACTGGTACATGTGTGAAATAGGACAAATGTAAGCACCCACCTAATTATCTCAACTCTCTGTTGGCTGGGCTCCCCACTTGTGCCTTCAAACCCCTGCAACTTATCCAGAACGCTGCAGCCTGCCTGGTTTTCAACCTTCCTAAGTTCTCCCATGTCACCCTGTTCCTCCGCACACTTCACTGGCTTCCAGTCGAAACTCACATCCACTACGAGACCATGGTACTTACCTACGGAGCAGCAAGGGGACCTGTATGTTCTTGGTCTAGTTGAGGTTATAACCCCCCTGTATGTTGAGGTTATAACCCCCCTGTATATTGAGGTTATAACCCCCCTGTATATTGAGGTTATAACCCCCCTGTATATTGAGGTTATAACCCCCCTGTATATTGAGGTTATAACCCACCTGTATGTTGAGGTTATAACCCACCTGTATATTGAGGTTATAACCCACCTGTATATTGAGGTTATAACCCACCTGTATATTGAGGTTATAACCCACCTGTATATTGAGGTTATAACTCACCTGTATGTTCTTGGTGTAGTTGAGGTTGCGGACGGCCTTGCGAGCCAGGTGAAGGGCGTGGCTATCGTCTAGAGCGTAGTGGTCTGTTACACCTGACTTCCTGTGGGACAGGAAACAGGAAACAAACACGGATCAACACTGGATAGAGGAACCATACCATACTGATACCTACCATACAGTACCTACCATACTGATACCTACCATACAGTACCTACCATACTGATACCTACTATACAGTACCTACCATACTGATACCTACCATACAGTACCTACCATACAGTACCTACCATACTGATACCTACCATACAGTACCTACCATACTGATACCTACCATACTGATACCTACCATACAGTACCTACCATACAGTACCTACCATACTGATACCTACCATACTGATACCTACCATACAGTACCTACCATACTGATACCTACCATACTGATACCTACCATACAGTACCTACCATACTGATACCTACCATACTGATACCTACCATACAGTACCTACCATACTGATACCTACCATACTGATACCTACCATACAGTACCTACCATACTGATACCTACCATACAGTACCTACCATACTGATACCTACTATACAGTACCTACCATACAGTACCTACCATACAGTACCTACCATACAGTACCTACCATACTGATACCTACCATACAGTACCTACCATACTGATACCTACCATACAGTACCTACCATACTGATACCTACCATACAGTACCTACCATACAGTACCTACCATACAGTACCTACCATACAGTACCTACCATACTGATACCTACCATACTGATACCTACCATACTGATACCTACTATACAGTACCTACCATACAGTACCTACCATACAGTACCTACCATACAGTACCTACCATACTGATACCTACCATACAGTACCTACCCTACTGATACCTACCATACAGTACCTACCCTACTGATACCTACCATACAGTACCTACCATACAGTACCTACCATACTGATACCTACCATACAGTACCTACCATACTGATACCTACTATACAGTACCTACCATACTGATACCTACCATACAGTACCTACCCTACTGATACCTACCATACTGATACCTACCATACAGTACCTACCATACTGATACCTACCATACTGATACCTACTATACAGTACCTACCATACTGATACCTACCATACAGTACCTACCATACTGATACCTACTATACAGTACCTACCATACAGTACCTACCATACAGTACCTACCATACTGATACCTACCATACAGTACCTACCATACTGATACCTACTATACAGTACCTACCATACTGATACCTACCATACAGTACCTACCCTACTGATACCTACCATACAGTACCTACCCTACTGATACCTACCATACAGTACCTACCATACTGATACCTACCATACAGTACCTACCATACTGATACCTACTATACAGTACCTACCATACTGATACCTACCATACAGTACCTACCATACTGATACCTACCATACAGTACCTACCATACTGATACCTACCATACAGTACCTACCATACTGATACCTACTATACAGTACCTACCATACAGTACCCACCATACTGATACCTACCATACAGTACCTACCATACAGTACCTACCATACAGATACCTACCATACTGATACCTACCATACAGTACCTACTATACAGTACCTACCATACAGTACCCACCATACTGATACCTACCATACAGTACCTACCATACTGATACCTACCATACAGTACCTACCATACTGATACCTACCATACAGTACCTACCATACAGTACCTACCATACAGATACCTACCATACTGATACCTACCATACAGTACCTACCATACAGATACCTACCATACTGATACCTACCATACTGATACCTACCATACTGATACCTACCATACTGATACCTACCATACTGATACCTACCATACAGTACCTACCATACTGATACCTACCATACTGATACCTACCATACAGTACCTACCATACTGATACCTACCATACAGTACCTACCATACAGTACCTACCATACAGATACCTACCATACTGATACCTACCATACTGATACCTACCATACTGATACCTACCATACAGTACCTACCATACTGATACCTACCATACAGTACCTTCTACCATACAGTACCTACCATACAGTACCTACCATACTGATACCTACCATACAGTACCTACCATACTGATACCTACCATACTGATACCTACCATACAGTACCTACCATACTGATACCTACCATACAGTACCTACCATACTGATACCTACCATACTGATACCTACCATACTGATACCTACCATACAGTACCTACCATACTGATACCTACCATACAGTACCTACCATACTGATACCTACCATACAGTACCTACCATACAGATACCTACCATACTGATACCTACCATACAGTACCTACCATACTGATACCTACCATACAGTACCTACCATACTGATACCTACCATACTGATACCTACCATACAGTACCTACCATACTGATACCTACCATACTGATACCTACCATACAGTACCTACCATACTGATACCTACCATACAGTACCTACCATACAGTACCTACCATACAGATACCTACCATACTGATACCTACCATACTGATACCTACCATACTGATACCTACCATACAGTACCTACCATACTGATACCTACCATACAGTACCTACCATACAGTACCTACCATACTGATACCTACCATACAGTACCTACCATACAGTACCTACCATACAGATACCTACCCTACTGATACCTACCCTACTGATACCTACCATACAGTACCTACCATACTGATACCTACCATACAGTACCTACCATACAGATACCTACCATACTGATACCTACCATACTGATACCTACCATACAGTACCTACCATACTGATACCTACCATACAGTACCTACCATACAGTACCTACCATACTGATACCTACCATACAGTACCTACCATACAGATACCTACCATACTGATACCTACATACTGATACCTACCATACAGTACCTACCATACTGATACCTACCATACAGCCTACCTACCATACTGATACCTACCATACAGATACCTACCATACAGTACCTACCATACAGATACCTACCCTACTGATACCTACCATACTGATACCTACCATACAGTACCTACCATACTGATACCTACCATACAGTACCTACCATACAGTACCTACCATACAGATACCTACCATACTGATACCTACCATACAGATACCTACCATACAGATACATACCATACAGTACCTACCATACTGATACCTACCATACTGATACCTACCATACTGATACCTACCATACAGATACCTACCATACAGATACCTACCATACTGATACCTACCATACAGATACCTACCATACTGATACCTACCATACAGTACCTACCATACAGTACCTACCATACAGTACCTACCATACAGTACCTACCATACAGATACCTACCATACAGTACCTACCATACAGTACCTACCATACAGATACCTACCATACAGATACCTACCATACTGATACCTACCATACAGTACCTACCATACTGATACCTACCATACAGTACCTACCATACAGATACCTACCATACTGATACCTACCATACAGTACCTACCATACTGATACCTACCATACAGTACCTACCATACAGATACCTACCATACTGATACCTACCATACAGTACCTACCATACTGATACCTACCATACTGATACCTACCATACAGTACCTACCATACTGATACCTACCATACAGTACCTACCATACAGATACCTACCATACTGATACCTACCATACAGATACCTACCATACAGTACCTACCATACTGATACCTACCATACTGATACCTACCATACTGATACCTACCATACAGATACCTACCATACTGATACCTACCATACAGATACCTACCATACAGTACCTACCATACTGATACCTACCATACTGATACCTACTATACAGTACCTACCATACAGTACCTACCATACAGATACCTACCATACAGTACCTACCATACTGATACCTACCATACTGATACCTACTATACAGTACCTACCATACAGTACCTACCATACAGTACCTACCATACAGTACCTACCATACCTAACTCAAACAGTAGAATACGCTTTATTATACTCTTACAAACAAGGGTTCCAATATGGTTCTTTGGTTGTCCCCATAGGAGAACCTTTTTTGGTTCCAGGTAGAACCCATATAAAAAGGGTTCTACATGGAACCCAAAAGAGTTTCTACCTGGAACCAAAAAGGGCTATCCAAAGGGGTTATCCAAAGGGGTTATCCAAAGGGGCTATCCAAAGGGGTTATCCAAAGGGGTTATCCAAAGGGGTTATCCAAAGGGGCTATCCAAAGGGCTATCCAAAGGGGTTATCCAAAGGGGCTATCCAAAGGGGTTATCCAAAAGGGCTATCCAAAGGGGTTATCCAAAGGGGCTATCCAAAGGGGCTATCCAAAGGGGCTATCCAAAGGGGACAGCAGAAGAACCCTTTCAGGTTCTGGATAGCAACTTTTTAGTGTAACTAACCTTATCTCTTTAGAGGAAAGGTGAGACATTGTAGATTAAAAGCTACAACAGAAGGCTATTTTAGTACCTGTGTCATACCTGACTAATACAAAGACCCAGTGGTGTAAAGTACTTCAGTAAAAATAACCCCACTACATTCCTAAAGAATATATGTACTTTTTACTCCATACATTTTCCATGACACCAAAAAGTACTTGTTACATTTCGAATGCTCAGGCAGGACATCGATATGGTTCAATACACGCACCTATTAATATAACGCGTTGTCGTCCCTACTGCCTCTGATCTGGCGGACTCACTAAACACAAATACTGCGTTTGGAAATGAATGTCCTAGTGTTGGAGTGTGCCTGCCTGTCTGGCCGTAAATACATTTAAAAAACAAGAAAATGTGTGCTGTCTGGTTTACTTTAATAATATGGAGTTTGAGGTATAGCATTTACTTTGACCTTTTACTCAAGTTTGACAATTGAGTATTTTTTCCACCACAAAAAGGACCTATGATGTCATAGAGACGGATACCTGCAGTGAAGGTCAGCCCCTCCCAGATCCTCAGCAGAGACCGTCTCACCTGTCGCTGCTTTTACCTGAAAAAACGACAGCCCATGAGTTCCACCCAGTAGTCACCATACCGCCAGTAAACGACAGCCCGTGAGTTCTACCCAGTAGTCACCATACCGCCAGTAAACGACAGCCCGTGAGTTCTACCCAGTAGTCACCATACCGCCAGTAAACGACAGCCCATGAGTTCCACCCAGTAGTCACCATACCGCCAGTAAACGACAGCCCGTGAGTTCCACCCAGTAGTCACCATACCGCCAGTAAACGACAGCCCGTGAGTTCCACCCAGTAGTCACCATACCGCCATGATGGATATCTGTAATAGGGAATCTAGTCCTCACCAGAGGGGGTCCTCCCAGGAAGATGGTTCCTTGTTTCCTGACGATGATGCTCTCGTCGGCCATGGCCGGGACATACGCTCCCCCTGCTGTACACGACCCCATAACCACCGCTATCTGGAATAACACATATACAAACATATATACACTGAACAATATAAATGCAACAATTTCAAAGATTTTACTGAGTTACAGTTCAATTAAGGAAATCAGTCTGAACTCATCATGAGGGGCCACAGTGACTCGCAGGTCTGAACTCATCATAATAATATGCCATTTAGTAGACGCTTTTATCCAAAACAACTTACAGTCATGCGTGCATACATTTGTGTGTATGGGTGGTCCCGGGGATCGAACCCACTACCTTGGCATTACAAGCGCTATGCTCTACCAGCATGAGGGGCCACAGTGACACAAGCAGTCAGAGCCGGGTCTTGCGAGCAGAACATTTTAGCCCCCTATTGACAGCAGAGATCTTGTATTTTTATTTCAGGGTTCATTTCCTATAACTCCACACATTTTGGCATGAGAAAATGTAGCAGTTTTAAACAAATTTTGCTGCAAATCTACACATTTTGCCATGGGGCGGAGAAAAGATTTACCAATTGTAGTCCCACTCTCAAAATGTTTTCATTCCAGATATAATATAATAAACTGATAATGTTATTACACTGTGATGGTTGTGGTGTACAAACTACACTGAGTGGACTAAACATTAAGAACACCTGCTCTTTCCATGACATAGACTGACCAGGTGAATCCAGGTGATATCTATGATCCTTTATTGATGTCACTTGTTAAATCCACTTCAATCAGTGTAGATGAAGGGGAGGAGACAGGTTAAAGAAGGATTTTTAAGCTTTGAGACGGATTGTGTATGTGTGCCTTTCAGAGGGTGAATGGGCAAGACAAAATATTTAAGTGCCTTTGAACGGGGTATGGTAGTAGGTGCCAGGCGCACCAGTTTGTGTCAAGAACTGCAACGCTGCTGGGTGTTTCCCTCTCAACAGTTTCCCGTGTGTATCAAGAATGGTCCACCACCCAAAGGACATCCAGCCAACTTGACACAGCAGTGGGAAGCATTGGAGTCAACTTGGGCCAGAATCCCTGTGGAACACTTTCGACACCTTGAGTCCATGCCTCGACAAATTGAGGCTGTTCTGAGGGCTAAAACGGGGGGGGTGTCCTTAATGTTTTGTCCACTCAGTGTATATCTCCATGACCTAAATGTTAGAATCTTCAGTGAAATGTGTTTGTAGTTAATATTGAGTTTACCCTATATTTTTCTGTCTTGGCTCATAAAATCAGAATGTGTAACAGGATTATGGGTAGTGATGGGGGGGGATCAGAATGTGTAACAGGATTATGGGTAGTGATGGGGGGGGATCAGAATGTGTAACAGGATTATGGGTAGTGATGGGGGGATCAGAATGTGTAACAGGATTATGGGTAGTGATGGGGGGATCAGAATGTGTAACAGGATTATGGGTAGTGATGGGGGGATCAGAATGTGTAACAGGATTATGGGTAGTGATGGGGGGATCAGAATGTGTAACAGGATTATGGGTAGTGATGGGGGGGGATCAGAATGTGTAACAGGATTATGGGTAGTGGTGGGGGGATCAGAATGTGTAACAGGATTATGGGTAGTGATGGGGGGATCAGAATGTGTAACAGGATTATGGGTAGTGATGGGGGGATCAGAATGTGTAACAGGATTATGGGTAGTGATGGGGGGGGATCAGAATGTGTAACAGGATTATGGGTAGTGATGGGGGGGATCGGAATGTGTAACAGGATTATGGGTAGTGATGGGGGGGGATCAGAATGTGTAACAGGATTATGGGTAGTGGTGGGGGTGATCAGAATGTGTAACAGGATTATGGGTAGTGATGGGGGGGGATCAGAATGTGTAACAGGATTATGGGTAGTGATGGGGGGATCAGAATGTGTAACAGGATTATGGGTAGTGATGGGGGGGGATCAGAATGTGTAACAGGATTATGGGTAGTGATGGGGGGGATCAGAATGTGTAACAGGATTATGGGTAGTGATGGGGGGGATCAGAATGTGTAACAGGATTATGGGTAGTGATGGGGGGATCAGAATGTGTAACAGGATTATGGGTAGTGATGGGGGGGATCAGAATGTGTAACAGGATTATGGGTAGTGATGGGGGGGGATCAGAATGTGTAACAGGATTATGGGTAGTGATGGGGGGGGATCAGAATGTGTAACAGGATTATGGTAGTGATGGGGGGGGATCAGAATGTGTAACAGGATTATGGGTAGTGATGGGGGGGATCAGAATGTGTAACAGGATTATGGGTAGTGATGGGGGGGATCAGAATGTGTAACAGGATTATGGGTAGTGATGGGGGGATCAGAATGTGTAACAGGATTATGGGTAGTGATGGGGGGGGATCAGAATGTGTAACAGGATTATGGGTAGTGATGGGGGATCAGAATGTGTAACAGGATTATGGGTAGTGATGGGGGGATCAGAATGTGTAACAGGATTATGGGTAGTGATGGGGGGGAACAGAATGTGTAACAGGATTATGGGTAGTGATGGGGGATCAGAATGTGTAACAGGATTATGGGTAGTGATGGGGGATCAGAATGTGTAACAGGATTATGGGTAGTGATGGGGGGGGATCAGAATGTGTAACAGGATTATGGGTAGTGATGGGGGGATCAGAATGTGTAACAGAATTATGGGTAGTGATGGGGGATCAGAATGTGTAACAGGATTATGGGTAGTGATGGGGGGGATCAGAATGTGTAACAGGATTATGGGTAGTGATGGGGGGGATCAGAATGTGTAACAGGATTATGGGTAGTGATGGGGGGGGGATCAGAATGTGTAACAGGATTATGGGTAGTGATGGGGGGATCAGAATGTGTAACAGGATTATGGGTAGTGATGGGGGGGATCAGAATGTGTAACAGGATTATGGGTAGTGTTGGGGGGATCAGAATGTGTAACAGGATTATGGGTAGTGATGGGGGGATCAGAATGTAACAGGATTATGGGTAGTGATGGGGGGGATCAGAATGTGTAACAGGATTATGGGTAGTGATGGGGGGATCAGAATGTGTAACAGGATTATGGGTACTGATGGGGGGGATCAGAATGTGTAACAGGATTATGGGTAGTGATGGGGGGGATCAGAATGTGTAACAGGATTATGGGTAGTGATGGGGGGATCAGAATGTGTAACAGGATTATGGGTAGTGATGGGGGGGATCAGAATGTGTAACAGGATTATGGGTAGTGATGGGGGATCAGAATGTGTAACAGGATTATGGGTAGTGATGGGGGGATCAGAATGTGTAACAGGATTATGGGTAGTGATGGGGGGATCAGAATGTGTAACAGGATTATGGGTAGTGATGGGGGGATCAGAATGTGTAACAGGATTATGGGTAGTGATGGGGGGGATCAGAATGTGTAACAGGATTATGGGTAGTGATGGGGGGGGATCAGAATGTGTAACAGGATTATGGGTAGTGATGGGGGGGATCAGAATGTGTAACAGGATTATGGGTAGTGATGGGGGGATCAGAATGTGTAACAGGATTATGGGTAGTGATGGGGGGGATCAGAATGTGTAACAGGATTATGGGTAGTGATGGGGGGGGATCAGAATGTGTATTGCCAGGGACCTCACGATACAATATCAAATCATAAATCAAATCAAATTTGATTTGTCACATGCGCCGAATCCAACAGGTGGTAGACCTTCACGAGCTTGTTGTTGTATTCGGTGCATGTGACAAATAAAACTTGATTTGATTTTGGATTTGATATTGTATCGTGAGGTCCCTGGCAATTCCCAGCACTAATTATGGGTCAGACACTACTGACCTGTGGAAACACGCTGTCGTCTAGCTAGATGTGTAGACTCCCTCCCCACCGGAGACCGGGGTTCAATCCCCACTCCAACCCTTCAAATCGGTTTCTCCCATATGACTTCCTCTGTCTAAATAATTTATGTCTAAATATACCCTAAAAAAATATATTTACAAAAGATACACATTTAGCTGTGTTATTCATTACCTGTGATATTCCGTCTGAGGAGAGGCGAGCCTGGTTGAAGAAGATCCGTCCAAAGTGTTCTCTGTCTGGGAAGACCTCAGCCTGTCTGGGGAGGTTGGCTCCTCCGGAGTCCACTACAGAGGCAAACACACGATCACAAATCAACCCCTAGTCCCTGACTCCTTACCCCTACCCGCTCCTGAGGCCACTACAGGAGACAACCACTGGGAGAATGTTACATGATGCATCTACATTGATAACACTGACCAATGTTGTCACTTTTCACACAGCGATCCCGACGCTGCCACCAGTGTAGCCAATGAATGAGGGCACTCACCCAGGTATATACATGGCAGGTGGTTCTGCTGCGCTATCTCCTGTGCTCGGAGGTGCTTCTTGACCGTGACTGGGTAGTAGGTGCCTCCTTTCACGGTGGCGTCGTTAGCAACTATAACACACTCCACGCTGGAGGGAATGTGGCAGACGATCAGTCAGATGCCATATAAAATGCAGAAGGTTGTACTGAGTAAATAAGAATGTGAAACGTACTGCTAGAACAACAGACTGTGAGATAGACAAGGCCAAGTCTGAAACCCACGGGGGGGCCAGTATGAAAAATATATGCACTCACTAAAACTGTAAGTCCCTCTGGATAAGAGCGTCTGCTAAATGACTAAAATGTAAAATGTAAATGTATAGTACTATGCAGTGTCTACAGTACTCTACAATGTTTACAGTACTATATAGTACTATGCAGTGTCTACAGTACTCTACAGTGTTTACAGTACTATATAGTACTATGCAGTGTCTACAGTACTCTACAGTACTCTTTAGTACTCTTCAGTACTCTACAATGTTTATAGTACTATATAGTACTCTACAATGTTTACAGTACTCTACAATGTTTACAGTACTCTACAGTACTCTTTAGTACTCTTCAGTACTCTACAATGTTTACAGTACTCTATAGTACTATGCAGTGTCTACAGTACTCTATAGTACTCTATAGTACTCTACACACCCTGAGACTCTGCCAATCCCTGTGATGATGCCTCCTGCTGGAACCTCCTCTTTCCCATAGAGCTCATATGCTGCAAACTGGGAGAATTCCAGGAACGGAGACCTGTCGAGAGAAACCCAATAAAGGAACATAAAGGAACCCTCAGACCTAGAAACGCTACAGAGGATAAATCTACCAATTAGGTGTTCAGAGAA